>NW_026867112.1:0-168597 GCF_026571515.1 Ruditapes philippinarum | reverse complement strand
TGGAGCATTTAGTGCGTGAAAAAACTAACATAAGCAAAGATTGCTTCATTAAAAAGTTCGAAAAATATGCAGAAAACGAAAACACTGCGCCAAAAAAGAAGCAATAATATGTCAATATTGAAATAATATGTCATTGCTGATATGTGAATTAAAAGAGCAATAGTCACATTCACATATTTTATTGTTTATATGGAGGCCTTGTCTGTGTCTCAGAAAGTCTATTTTTGGCCATAATTTACAAGTTAGACCTTGCAAACATGTGCAAAATCAGCTGCCTCTTGTGAGCGCTCATTTGGGGCGCTTTTTTGCAGAATATTTATCACTGTCCTGAGTCTTCTTTGAGGTCGCTGCAAAAATCTAAGGCAAATATGAATATTAGGCAATTTTTTTACTTCTTGAAATATTCTTAAAATGCAAATAATTTTGTGCATGAAATTTCAAGCATTTATCTTCATGCACTATTCACGAATAAAATATTCATGAACAGAAAATGAGACATTAAAATAAAGAACAAAAAAATTCATGAACTCTTCATGAAGTTCATTTTCAAGAATTTTCGTCGTATGTTCTTGAACTCTTCTATGAACAAGAGTTGTTAATCATTTCATGAATAAATCCATGATAAAAAACAACTTCATGAATACTTCATGAATTTGGCCTGTTTTTAAACTCTATGAACTCTTCATGAACTTTTCATGAATGTGGGCTGTGCATGAAACCATGAATAATTCATGCATATGTCTCTTCATGAATACTTCATGAACTGTCGTGTCATGAGTTTTTTATGAATAAGTCTCATTTTCTGTTCACTTCTTTCACTTGAAGTCTTCATGAAGTAACTTCATGAATCGTTCTTTGAATACTTCATGAATACTTCATGAAGAATGACTAAACATTTCACAAGGGTTACAATAATAATGAAAACAAATTTCAGAAATTGAGCCATTTGTTCACAAGATGAGCCTGGCACTCTGATAAGAAGAGCATGAGGTAGGGTTACAAGTAACTTCCATGAACATACAATCATAATGGAAGATGCTTTATTACTTTCAGTGTTTCACATAAAAAAACATTGATATCATATTTAAAAAAAGAAGACAAAATATAGGACAAAATGAATATCTGAATGAACAGCCTTATAATGCACATTCCCCTGACATATAAAGTTTCAAGCTAAGTATATTAAATGCCATATTGAAATTTAGAAAATGTGGAAATGTTTCAAGAAGATAAACTACACATTAAAATATGATACTGTTTAACATGACACAAAACTCTGCCATGTAACTGATACCCAAAAAAGTAAGTATCAAATTTCTGCAATGGTCCAGCAAGAACTTAACTTGATTACAATGAAATGACCTTATTCTAAAATTTAGTGTAACTGTGACTGCTGTGCTTTTTAAAAGGAAGTAAGAAGTCATATTCAAATATGCAAAATATGCATTAAAAATTCAAAAGTTTAATTACCATTAGTTTAATATTGATTTACAATCAAAAGCCATCAATCTATGTACCACTTTGCTATGGAAGGCATAATTACCATAAAAATTGGCCAACCATTAAGGATCTCCTGATTTATCATATTCTATTTCTACCTTCCTGACATGTATTACATAATTATTTTGAGCATGATACAAATTGAACTCTTTTTTAATACTTCACATGGTAAATTTTTGTAACGGATTTGCACAATTTTAGGTCCATTAAAAATCTTAGGAATTTCAATATCAATTTAATATTCCAGCTAGTGCTACCAATAGTCAGCTGAGCCTGGTCAGACTGCCAGGCAGGTTGGCCTAATAAGCACTATATAACTCATGGCATTTTAATGTTAAAATTCCAACAGGTTATAATTATAAGTTAATTAAATAATTAACAAATAATTATGTTTCATTACACCAATTTATAAAGCAGTCTCAATTAGGGATATTCAGTATATCTAATTTTAAAAGCTTCATCACCCAATTTCCTTGACGTCAATTTTCATGTAACAAATTTACCATGCAGAAACACCATAGAATGTCATGCTGGTCATCCATCAAGCTTTTTAAACTTGTCCATTTGTTGGAGACACTCTTCTTTTTGAAAAACACTTCTGTATGGTTAAACTAATTCTTAAATTGTAAGAAAAGGAAATATTTACCCCAATTAGGTAAAACTATTATGAACCAAATCCTCTTAAAGGAATGATTATCTAAAAAATATCTCGTAATTGTGTGAAAAGTCTTTTCATAGAAAAGAAATCAAAACGTAACCTAATCCCCCGATTACGGAATTATTTGAAAACAAAAGGTTGATCACTTAAAACTGGCTTTTCAAAACTGTAAAGTACTTGAATTATGTAATTTTTGTTTGAAGATTTGTAACCGTATATGAAGTTTGGGCAGATATATTCTCAAAATGCCCAACATGGACGTAAACAATCCAGATAATATTGCACTAATGGTAGAATCATCAAAGGAAAATATTTTTGCGCATAACTGGTCTAATATTTACCTACAGTGTAATTTAAATGTATCAGAGTTTAGACCTTTATTTACATAGTTCAAGATCTACTGGAATGGTTTTTCACAAAGTCATTATCGAGTGTTTGTTAAAGGGATCAAAATATTGGGCGGACCATAGTACAAAGCTGAGTGTTACCTACAATTCTGGGTGTCCAAAAGGAAGTTATGGTGGCCTTATATCCATAGAATAATTGTTTAGATCATCAGTATTGTTAATTTATAATATTTGAACCAAACAGAGGTAAATGATCAAGGTTCATGATGTCATTGATAACAATTACTTCGACTTAAAAATTATCTTAAAACTTAAATACAACCCATAGGCAGGCCTCGACATTAGCGGTGGTCCGTTGGTCCGAGACCACTTGATTTTGGCAAGGACCACCTAATTTTAAAACCCACTGGTCCGTCTGACCACTTGAATTTTCTGGTTGATGCAAGGCTCATTTGGGAGAATGGCGATTTGGTCAAAAACATGTTATATAATTTTGTTTAAAATCTATGTCCGATGTACATGTATATGGTTCATTTGTGATATAAATTTAGGTACAAAATTCATTCAAATGGTGCTAGTAATTATGCATCGTCTGATAACCACGGCGGAACCATTAACATTTATGTTATGTTACATGTTAATCAACCGTGAGTATCCGATGATGGTAATTATATGATATTGGCTAAACGTTAATTTCAGATACTTGAATAACGGCAGCAAATGAAGGGAACTGGAAAAAATACATCTAGTAATTCTATGCTATTTATCTTTTATTTTAACTGTTTAACGATAAGAGATCTGTTTCTTCTAGAGTTAAAAATATTTTAAAAGGTTAAAAATACCCAATGTCAAAAATGAATATCAAGCAACAAGCAACAGGGAGGTAAAATTCTGTATTATAATCTGCGAGAAAAATAAGATAAGTTATATAGTAAATGATAACGTTGTCATTAGTTTAATAATTTAGATATTTCCTTGTTTTCAAAGACAAGAATAAGATAATTTATTAGTTCATTAAAAATGTTAATCTATAAAAGATGCTATGTTATTATCATGATTATAAGACGTACCACGTATCAGCAATGAATATTTATTAAACAGTAAGAAAACAACAGACACAAATGGTTTCACTATTCCCTAACTTGAGTTGAGGGAGAAATCACTTTAATATAAAAGTTAACATAAATAAGAGCTCTGTTGTGTATTTTTTGACTGAGATAAAAACAAATAAACAAATAACTCTACGATAAAATACCTACTGACTTGCCTCTCCCTTTTCTGATTAGATGAAAAATATATATCTAAAAATATCTGTTTTCTTTAAAGGTTAATAATACATCTTTGTCATAAAGTTTAAACATTTTTTTCTACATTTGCAGTAAAATGATATAATAATGATAACTGACCACCTGACTTCTGGAAGGACCACCTAACTTTCAAATCTAGTGGTCCGGCGTACCACTGCTAAAAAAGTTAGTGTCGAGGCCTGCATAGGCCAGTCCCAGTATCATTACAAATCAACAGAACCACAATTACAAGGTGTTCATGAGGGTCTAAAACTCATAGTATAACAAATGACATTATAAACTCAATTAAAAGTACTATAACAGTCTTTTGGATGAGACTTGAAATGGAGGTCCTGTGTATGAGTGCTTAAACACTTGGCACGTTAAAAAACCATGAGCAGAAATCTGGAATTTGGGGCACCTTTCTGTATCTTTATCTTGCACTATCCTCTAATATCTAAAATGACTTTATTATACTCTTCATCGGGAAGTTGTTTGTTTTGACTGGGTTTAACGTCACACCGACCACACTGTAGGTCATAATACCAATTTTGCGCCATTCCTTTCTTTTACTGGTAGAGGAAGACCTCAGATGGCCCTTCCCGTGTATGATTTCAGGCACTGACTGGCTGCAAACTGAGTTAAACCTATGACATTTCGTAAGCTAGCTGGATAGCTTTCTCACATAAAAGAATCTTTTCTAAAGGACTTGCCCATATGAGCAACTGGTGGCGAGATTTATACTCACATACACACCTACACATACCGTAAGTCTGACCATGCAGGCTCTGTTAATAAATATATGTTTGCGATAGCTTAACTTTTGTATTTTGATATTAAAATCCCTTAAATTTTGACTCAAAAGTAAGGCAAATCCATTTTACATCTTCAGCAGGTTAAGCTAGGGTTAAAAAATTAATGAAATATAATATACTCAAAATGTGTCAATTCATCCTAAATGAATGAAAGATAAATAAAAACTGTTTATCACTCAACAGATCAATACTGACAGCTTTTAACTTCAAAACAACTATGATTTTTTTACACCTTGATTTCTTTGAAGAGCAACCCTGCATATTAAATAGCTGTAAATGGTAAAGCAATATGCCATAATGATGATATAAAAACTGAGCCACAGTGACTAAATATCTTACAATTTTGAAAGTTTGAAAGGTGAGAAAAGGGGGAAGGACTTTTTGCAGTTAAAACCAAAAAATCTTCATTAACAAAGAATTTACAAATATCAGTTTTTGTAATCTGACATCATTATTTTAATACATAAATCTGCATTAACTATCATTTTTTGCTTTATAAAAATTATTTTCAAGTGACTGTTAAATGGGCAAGAAGATTAATTACTTCGCAACAATGATCGACACTTGTCAGATAAACTCTGTAACAGGTTTGACTGTATTTAACACAGTCATCTTCAACAAGTTCAACTGTATCGTTTTAAAACAACAAAGATCTACATAATCCTATAAAAACAGACACAGACATCTTGCAAATATTAATATTTTTCTTTTTTTTCTTCTTTTTTTTCTCCACTTTTCCTTTCAAATAAAGAGAACATATGCCTTTCCTAATTATTTCAAGGAGGAAGGGCTGGCTCAATATCATGTATCAGCTAGTCTCTGCTGAATCTTAACAGCTACTCGTGCAGCCTGCCTCATTTTCTCGTGCAGTTTGCCTCTATCCGTGCCTATCAGCATACAACAGGCTCCTCATTATCTTCACATTTCAATCTTTTTCTGAGCCGCTAGAGAAAATGATTACAATAAATTTTCAAAAACTGTAGCTCATTATAAAATGTCTGGTAGATATAAACATGTTTGTGGTGTATGATCTTAGGGTAGATCATGTTAAAACAGAGGTACAGTAAATATCACAATGCCTAGAAGCTTAACTGACACCATAGGTAGCTGAAATTTGACCAAAAAGTTTTGAAATTTACTTCATTATCCTTTATATCTTTAAAAGATTATTCTAGAGGAAAGTTTCTTGAAAAACAGATAAAATACAAAACAATATTACGAAAAACAAGGGTAATTCTAAGTTTCAACAGGTCACAAAAACGGGAAATTTTTGGGCAACAAAAGTCTTTAATATTACAAACAATTAAGAACAATTCAATTGAATTTAAAAATAGGGGTTTTAAATTTTTTATATATTTCAAATATGGGTATCAGAAATCCCTTTTTGAAAAATCCCCCAAAAAAAATTTTTAAAAAAAATTTAATTTTGTTTCATTTTTTTTTAAAAAATTTAATTTGTAAGCATTTAAACTATTTGGGGGTAAAGATTTAACCCCTTTTTGTACTCCATAAAATTTAGCCTGTTTTAGTCCAACAATTTTAAAATTTAAATTAAAAAATTTCAAAATTTTCACATTTAAATCCACATTGATGTTTAACATGAAGTTTTGAAAATCTTAGAACCCCATCAGTATTAATATATTCATGATGGATGCACTTTAAAATCCCTCATTTAGCCAATTAATTCAGGCATCCTGACAGATCAAAGAATTGAAAGTTAAATGTGGGATTTAAACTTACAACTTGAGGTGTGAATGATTCAAGCCAGTCAAAACATAAGTTGTATAGCAAAAATAAAGACAAGAACATAAAATACTTTTAATAGACTTAATAAAAGTCCTACTCTCAAAGGTCAGTATATAGAATTACAGATCAAAGAATTGAAAGTTAAATGTGGGATTTAAACTTACGACTTGAGGTGTGAATGATTCAAGCCAGTCAAAACATAAGTTGTATAGCAAAAATAAAGACAAGAACATAAAATACTTTTAATAGACTTAATAGTAAAAGTCCTACTCTCAAAGGTCAGTATATAGAATATGACCTTGGAAAAATTTTCAATCTTACATTATTTTGCTACAGCTGCCAAGTGTCACATCCAATATTATTGGAATTAACAACTTTTCTAAAATTCACCTCTATTAGAAACTTCTTTCAAAACAATTGTATAGTACACACTTTTTCAACTTGAAACAATCTTGTTTAGCATAACTATCTGAATGAGCAATCTTACATTCTGCCTATACTGTTGAAAACTTAATATTTATTTCTACTGACTTTTTTCTAAAACAGACAATTTCCAACACAGTATGTCTATCATTGCAACAAAACCAACCTTAGAGTGGTTTACCGTTTAAGGAACAGTCCCCTGAGGTTTTTCGTGATGAGGGAACTGCCTGAAAATGTTGTTTGTTTTTTTTCCCTTGATTTGTGTTCCTTTTGACTTAGTACAAAATTTAAGATAATTTGCATTAAGTAACCCTGTTTTTTTCAAACTTACCAAAATTTGAATACAGCTTTTAACTTATAGTTTTGCTAATAATCCAATAAAGTATTTCCATTTAATTTTGAGTATATTTCTTTTTTATCTGTTGTGTATTTTTCTGGTTTAATTGCCCCAGATGAAGTCTTATACATGTTTAAAGGCTTTTGAACCTGACAGCAGAGCCCCTTTAAATAACCTGCCTGGTCATAATTGTTAGCTGACAATAGGGAGAACATCGGATTCAGGTTCGAGCTTCAGACTAGATATAATTTCTCCAAGACAATTTAAGATGGAATATCATATTGAGTTCAATGATTATTTGTATGGTCACCAGGGTAGAAAATTGTTAATTACAGGTAAGTTATCAAGGAAAGCCAGTTGGCTGAACTGTTTGTCGAAATTTGACCAAATATGTGTCAAAATTAGCATTAAACCCTGGGAAAGACAATTATACAAACAAGTAATAATACTAATTAAATCCTTGGAACTCTTTGGCTTAATGATCATCCATCAGAAAAAAAATTGATTAACAAGCAATTTGGATACTGAGTCATTGTTCTATAATATTATGAGAGAATGATATGATTCAATAAAATCAGCATTAAAACCAGAAAAACAATTAAACAAACAAGTTACAATACTAAATCCTTGGGACTCTTGACCTTACAGATCATAAAAAATTTTTTTTATAACAATTTGGATATCTAGCCATTGTTCAATAACATTTTGAGAGAATAAAAAGATTCAACATTTTTTCATTATCATCTGAGAAAATCTATAATTTATTTGAGCCGCGTCACGACAAAACCAACATAATGGGTTTGCGACCAGCATGGATCCAGACCAGCCTGCGCATCGGCGCAGTCTGATCAGGATCCATGCTGTTCGCTATCAGTTTCACTACTTGTTATAGGGTCTGTAAGCGAACAGCACGGATCCTGATCATGCAGACTGCGCGGATGCGCAGGCTGGTCTCGCAAACCCATTATGTTGGTTTTGTCATGACGCGGCTCATTTGTTATCTCAATTTACCTGACAACATCTACTTAATTAAAGCATAATGTCTTTTTTTGGAGTGTATTTTACTTAACAAAAGACAGACAGATACAAAAGATGGGCCAGTTGTCAACATATATTAGATGTTTATATTATAAATGATGAACAATAAAGATGATATGTAAAGGAACTGTGATAAGACTTACATTAAACACTTGAACAAAGTGTCATTTTAAACTCAAGATATTTAAATGAAAAACTACAGACAATGGTCATTTTTACTCCTGCTAGTATCTTGCACTAGTATAATAAACTTAAACTTCAAATTAGAAGTTGTTTTTTTTTTTTAAAAAAGAAGAGAATATCTGATTTGTCAATTTTTCTCTGTTTTTAAATCTTGTCCATTAAACATACAGCAAATATTTCACACAGCTGTAGGAATGTTTTGTTTTTTGTTATTCTGTGTTTTATATATGACGCCAGTTTCAAAAATCCCAGCATACACAGAAATATATTAAATTGTAAGAAGTTTAAATCATAACATCCTATAGTCACCATATTATTCTTAGTCTGCACCCTTCATTTCCACATCAAAACTTATTCGTTTTTCTTTCTTAAAAAACTACACAAAACAATTATTACAATTCATAAAATGCATAACAAAAATTTAAATTAAATTTTACACTTACCTTTGTTTTAACTGTATATATAATCCATAGATATTTGTTTACTGAAGCCCTCTTCTGTTCCAGATGAATTTAAAAAATCCAAAATCTCAGTCTGCAGAAACAGCCTTTCATCAACAATTTCAAATTTTCTGCAATTATCCGCCAAAATTTACAATTTTCAATATTTACATGCCGTTCTGATGAAATTTGATAGTAAAACGTTTAAAATCCATACAAATTGACTGTGTGGCAGCTGTAATATCATACAAATACAATAGCTGCTGTTTAATTCAAAAGGTCTGATTCACTGTTGTTAAATGCAGTCTCTTTCTTTCATATAATTTCCTTTCAAAACAATCGTTAAATTTCCTGTGCATAATCCCCATTGTCTATTTATTTTGAAAATAAATAGCACATGGGTTTTTAAACTGCCCCAATATCGCACTCTATCTCAGTGTTGATATAGTGTATATTAACCGATCTAGGTCGCGTGGTTAACTCCGCTTTGGAGTTACCTAGCCTAATTCTTCATATAGTAGTGTGATAATATTATACTAGTCTTAATATTTCAAACATGTGAAAGATATAAATTTTTTCACTTCGATGAACATTCATTCAACTTTTACTTTCATTTAAGACACTTAATGTAAAATGTTTGATCCATATACTTTTTTTACTCGTCTGACAGGGAAATAAATATAAATATGTTTTGATGAATAATGAAAAAGACTGCTCTATGTTAATGTAAATTTGACACCTGTGGCTATTTTTGCCTTTAAAAATGTAAACTGTCAAAGTGGGAGTGCAGTGTTATTTTCTATAAATAACAAAATCTTTATAAAAAAATATTTTTGTAATTATCATAACTTCAAGTATTTTTCAAGGCAATTATATAGACAGATTGTTTAAGCTAATACATGACAAAGTTTCATCATTGTATCATACTGGACTTTAATCTTTTTCCTCAAGGAAGTTAAAAGTTGCATTGTTTTTGTATGATGTTGAGTAATTATAAACAAGTTTTTCCTGTTGAATTAAAAAAAAAAATTCTATAACAAACATGATTCAACTATACTCCAGGCTTCTTCAGTACAAATAATATACATATATATATAATATAAAACGGAAATGACATTTAGCATATGTCTAACAGAAGCATCTAACTTGGCATAATATTGTCATGGTCAATCTGCAACTCTAAATAATAAATTGTTAATAATAGGTCTATAAAGAAACATATTTTCTTGAATTGTACAATATTGCTAAATGAATTATTTTAAAACCATTGTTTTTTATTATAAGTTTTGTTGTTTTTGTCAATAAAATGTTAATTATATAATGTGATATGATTATTTACTCATTCTAATATTATTCTTTTTTCTTTAAAGAAAGGCATTTTGAAAAAAAAAATTAATTAAAAGTGAAAATGCTTGGTTGACTTCATGTTGTTGTAGCTTTTTACTTTTCAAAAATTTGAGCAGCTAGTTTTTAAATAAAAGTTTTCAGAATTATACAAATTCAGAGTTAAAACCATTAAAAAAACTCTTTTTTTTCCCTTGAATTTCATACAGGAGACAACTTTAAGGGCTTAAAGTTCCTTAACACTGCATAGATTAAGATTAACTTAATACAAAGATGAAGGTTTTAACAGATCATGTAGTTGTTAAAACATTAATTGCCCTGTAAAAACAACAAAGGAGACAAATCTTAGAGGTCTGTTTATCCATTCTCAGCAATCAAGTTGACCTAAATCTGGAGTAGGATAATACATTTATTTATTAAAAGTTACAAAGAATGCAAATATCAAGTTTACAAAACCCTAAAGAGTAAATAATACATGTATGCTGGTATCCAATTAAAGAAAAGACCTGTAAACAAAAATGTGTTATGCTATATAGTGAAGTTGTGCAACTCTTCAACGCTTATTGTGTTATGCTCTCTGCAGTTACTTCCCTTGTCCTGTTGAAAATCTAACATCATAAAAGATTATGTCAATGAAAATTTATATGATACAGAAATACTGAAAATATCAAATGAGTAAATATATAAATATATAAGACATTTATACCAACAACACAAATAACAGAAAATGACTTGTACATAATCATGTCAGTAACTTTATCATAATTAATATAATTCATATGAATTACTTCCCTTTTATTAAACCTCAACTTCATTCAATTTTAAGTAGCATAACATGCAAAACATGTGATTTTAACAACTTACATGATCCGTGCTACTTAAATCACAAACAAAAGATACAGTCTTATTTCAATGATTTTATAAAATGATTTTATAATACACTGACAGACTTTGAAAAGGCATGATCAGTAGGGTATTTGCTTTTTTTTATAGAGGAGAGCATATTCGATTTTTAAAGATTTTTGCATATAAAAAAGCAAACACCCAAATGATATGTTTTCAAAGTTTGTCCGTGTATAATGATTATAACAATACATTTTGAATATTAAAAGAAAAAGATGTTTTTTTTGTTTGTTTTTTTTTTCAATAAAAAAAAGTTTGTCATCAAATAATTATAGTCAAAACCAGTAAATGTGAGTGTTATATAGATACATATATAGAGTAACATGAAAAAAAAATCACCCATTAAGAAAAATGCATCAGCTTTTGTAATTTCCTGTACATCAGGGTTTAATGTCTGATTTAATATTTCCTAGTCTTTCCATTCTCTATCATATTACACAGTGCTTTTATGAGTTTCTGTGAGATGATATTCCATAATGAAAAAAACATTAATAACACCTTGTTTTGTTTTTCATCTTTCTCTGAAGTCTGGTGACTGACCTTAAGAGAAAGTTATACCTGCTGTTTTTCATTTATTTGAGATTCACTTTCCGACATGATATATCTATATTAAACACAGCATCTGTCATGTTGGAGGAATATAATAAAAGGACTATAATTCTCTTGAAATAAGAAAAATCTAAGAAAATATTCTTCAGTAGGTAAATATATAAGACTGTCAACAAAAACTTGTCAGCTCAGAGATTTCTATAAAGAAAATATGAGCCGTGTCATGACAAAACCAACATAGTGCGTTTGCGACCAGCATGGATCCAGACCAGTCTGCGCATCCGCCCAGTCTGATCAGGATCCATGCTGTTCGCTTACAAACCCAATTACAAGTAGAGAAACTTATAGCGAACAGCATGGTTCCTGATCAGACTGCGCGGATGTGCAGGCTGGTCTGGATCCATTCTGGTCGCAAACGCACTATGTTTGTTTTGTCATGACACGGCTCATAAAAAAATTATCTTGTAATATTAACTCTTATATTGCTGTGGACAACTGATACTACCCATATGACCAGTGTAGACCACAAGATGGCACTTCCATGAAATCTGATCATGGTCAGCAAATAAATGTTTGTTATTCAGTCAGTGCATATTTCAAAACTCTCCCTAAAATGATGAATGGTTTAGTCCAGAATGAAAAACAGACAAGTCCATTTATGATATTTATATATAATATCAGCTTCTTATTTAATGGCTCTGCACAAAAGTACAGTATATAATTATATTTTTATTAGAATTGTCTGATTTAATTTGTACTGACATGTATTTTGAATGGGTTGAAGTATATTATTTATTTGGGTAGTATAGAGGGTCCTAGGGGAGTGGTACCCTGGGGTAGGGCTTGGTCCCATGCCAATAACATGTGCCATAAAATTAGGAGGTTTTTTAATGAGCAGTTTTCTATTATAAATATTATTTATTTCACACTGAGTCCAAAAGTTTATATCAAATGCATATCACACCCCAATATAGCACTGTTCTCATTTCCAGAGTCCAAACTAAAAATATCAAAATTTAATGCATATCATACTCCTAATTTTTGCTTTATTTCAATTTTCAGGATCAAAAAATTTATATAAATTTCTTAACAATTTAGTTCTGTCAAAATTTTACAAAAAATGTCAAAAAAAGAGGTCATTATACATTGTTGAGTACAATTTTGATTCTATTGGACTTGTACACAAAATCTACATTGTGTATCAGACTCGACTAGTGCCTCATCCAATATAGATTTGACAGCTGCATACTCGTCCAATAGAATTCAGTATTGTACTTATCAACATATAATAACCTCATAATAGCAAACACTCACTGTAAAAGATACGGGTTTAACTATGGACCCTGGTCATTAAATAAACCATCCATTACTGGATTCAGAGTGCAGACCTATTATTGGTATTGGAAACATGTCTCAATCCCCTCTCCTAACGATCACTATAAACTTCAACACTTAAGAAATGTACTGGAATAAATGATCCATAAAGAAATTAGGTCTTTAGTTTTGCACTTACATCCTACGATTCTTTATGCAACGCACCCCTTGAAATATTTTACCACTGAGATGAAGTTTAGAACTACTAAGAATTACAGCTGTCATGTGCAACAATGCACATGACACATGGTAAATATCAAAAAATTGGAAAAGGGAGATCACTCTTATAACATAATAAGAGAAGTTGTCCCCCTTGAAATGTTTATATTAATCTATTTGTGATTAGATGATATTTTGAAGTTCAATCATGATCTACAAATTAATCAATATCATAAAGTGACTTGTGCAATAAATTTCTTTAATATTTTAGAAGATAGCTGTCTGACTTGCCATAAGAAATGACACTTAAAATGAAAATAAATTTTCATGTCAAACTGTGATTAAAAAAAAATTGAAGTGGAGCTACTTATAATTTTAAAAGCATTACAGAAAGTAAACTTTCCCTGGCATTATTGTTTAATGGATTTTTCTTCAGATTTTATCACTTGACATATTTTTGCTTCAATGTTCATAACATTATATGCCTTTAAGATTTTTTTTTCTGACATATAATTATATGAATAAATTTACTTGACATGTTATAATTGCCAAGGTTAAAGCTGTCAGGAATATGTTATTTTTCAATGATTCATTATTTTCAGCAACATGCCTCCAAATTTTATGAATGTTTCAAGATTGTTCTGATGATAAAAATGTTGTGCATGCTGAATAATGAATTTGCCCTGCTTCTATTTGGATCAGTCCATTCAAAGTTTAAGGAATTTCTATATCAAAATACAACAAGGGCATGCAGTGTAAACACTACGTAGTCTGTTAAAATAACCACTTTTGAAAAAAAGTCTAAGATAAAAAGTGGCAGAACTCTTCTAAAAAATATCTAGCTTTCAGAATAATGTCCCTTGTCTTACAACTGTCTCTTGTCATTGTAAGCAAGTATTCCATGTTTCATATCGTTACTTTGTTTGAGTAATAAGCTACATTAAAGTTTTTGCATGATGACAAAGACAACGATGCTGCACTATCATCATTTCAAAACTTTTGATTATGTTTTCATAATGGACAGATCACTAAATAAAATAGAAACTGGACAAGTCCATTTCAGGAATTCAGCATGATATGCTTAATTTTGATATTTAGTCTTTTTGCTCATTAGATTTTTCCATTTAACCCTAATTTTATATTATGTTTGAAGTTTTTTCATTTTGTAAAAAAATAAAATTTCTTATTTTTTTGTAAAATGGTCCCCCACATGCATTATAGAAATTTTTTTTTTTGTTGGTTTATGTCGCCCCAAAAAAGAAAAGGGGTAATTTTGGGGATTTCCAGCTTACTGGTAAGGAAGTTTTTAAGGTGCCTTCAATGTATTTTTCGGGGGCACTTACAAAAACTAAATTAAATGAGATTTTTAAAATTTTAACCCCTCCACTTTGTGAATTTTTAAAAGCGGGATGTCCTTTTTTTTATCTGGACATTTTTTGGGGGTAAATTCCCAAAATATGTATTATCCGATTAGCAGGGGGTAATTTTCAGTCAAGTAAGATTTAAATTTTACAATTTGTTTTTTAAATTACTGTGGAATAATATCTTTTGCTAAAAATTCAAGATTAATTTTAAATAATTTAAAGTTTTTTTC
This sequence comes from Ruditapes philippinarum, assembly GCF_026571515.1. Lineage (NCBI taxonomy): Eukaryota > Metazoa > Mollusca > Bivalvia > Venerida > Veneridae > Ruditapes > Ruditapes philippinarum. The sequence goes on along the minus strand of NW_026867112.1, from coordinate 153,901 downwards.
TTAAACAAAACCAGTATTTATGAGACTGTCTATCACTGATGTAACATAATGCAGACATTATGATTTCAATTAACCATTTGATGTCCACAATTTATTTAGTCATAAATTCTCTTCCTTCTTACCAAAGAAAGATTCAGGAATATAAATTTCAAATTTGTGTGAGCAAAATAAGTAATTATCAAGAGCTTGGCGCTAAAAAATTGTAACTAATATATGACTGATATGAAGGAGCTACAGCTGTTGTGCACTAAGTTCTGTTATTCATTATTGTCACAATCTGTGATTTCACACTCACATGGTTTGTAATTATAACCTTAGGCCTACAATCATCACTGTAAGCTTTTACTTTACTCTTGAAAAATTACTTCCACTGAAAGTATTCCAAGTTCCTTCCCAAATGTGAAACAGAAATAAACTATTCTTAGATTTATATAAATTTAAATTGTTGGAAATATTGCATTTATTTATGAGCCTATAAATTAGATTTTTGACATTGTATTTTTGACATTTAATTTGACATTGCCATTTCATCTTGATTAACGATAAGGTTCAAAGCATGTAGGTCGCCAATAAAATCTCGACCACACATAATGGTTTCTTAATATCTTATCATCCTGAGTTTAATACATTCACTGAAAAAAACATTTAATTTACTATTGATAAACATTGCATCAATATATTATAAAATATAGCATTAGAAAACATCACCAACCTTTGATGGTTTAACATCACCGAACATATGTGAGAGATTTGCTGCGAGGCAGTACGCCATGCTAAACATTTCCTTCCTTTTGTTCACAGCTAATTTACAATTAACATACTTTTTTCTCCAATTCCGTCAAACACCAAAAACATAAACATAATCATCCCTTACTTTATTTACAACTTCACCATTTTTTTGTCTCCCTTGATAAATCCAATTTAATTACATTTGTAATTTTACAGCCAGGATGTCTTCAATATTAATCAAAAGCAATCTATTTACGATTGCCTTTTACAAATATTTGCACGGAGATTTTCTATACCCGGTTTTACCTTATTTCGCACTTGTATGTAAAAGATTTTTTTCTATGAGATAAATTCAATTGTTTGCATAGAAATTTATAACCGGATTTAGATGTAAAATGTATACTTTACAAAAAAGATTGGAGTGCTTCTTAAGAATAAAAGTAAATATTGATACAAATTAAGTCAGCGGTAGTAATTTGTAGACATTGTAGACATTTATATCTTAATTGTTTTAAAATTCAATCGATGATAACAAATGATTATTGTAGAAGTGTTTGTTTATGATAAAAAAAAATGATGACATTCTTAAACTATTTTGTCATACTTTTTATATTATACTCATCTATTTATTTTTTTCCTGTTAAAAGGTATATTCTTTAAAACATGGCATAATGGACTTGTCCAGCTTTCAACTGAAACAGTCCATTAGTAGCATTAGGGATTATGATATTGAAACACTAAAATGTAAGTATTCCAAATGATATACTCCATATTTATGATATAACTTTATATATTTGTACCATACATATTTATCTATAAATAAAAGAACAACAATTTCAACCAAAAGCTAAAAAGGTACTTATAAAATATACATGTCCTGGAGATTATTATGAGAATAATGATGTGTAGTATATTTAGAAATGATGGAAGAAGGACAATTTGGTAGAAGTATAAACACTAAAGTAATGTCAGAAGGGATGGCAATCTTGTAACTATAATCCCATAATAAAGGATGGAATGAAGGACAATTATAAATGTGATGAAGGATTGAAGGAAGGACATTTTTGTAATGAAGGATTGATGGGAGGGCAATTGTTGTGATGAAGGATGGAAGGAAGGACAATTGTGATGAAGAATGGAAGGAAGGACAATTGTTGTGATTAAGGATGGAAGGAAGGACAATTGTTGTGATGAAGAATGGAAGGAAGGACAATTGTTGTGATGAAGAATGGAAGGAAGGACAATTGTTGTGATGAAGAATGGAAGGAAGGACAATTGTTGTGATGAAGAATGGAAGGAAGGACAATTGTTGTGATGAAGAATGGAAGGAAGGACAATTGTTGTGATGAAGAATGGAAGGAAGGACAATTGTTGTGATGAAGAATGGAAGAAAGGACAATTGTTGTGTTGAAGAATGGAAGGAAGGACAACTGTTGTGATGAAAGAATGGAAGGAAGGACAATTGTTGTGATGAAGAATGGAAGAAAGGACAATTGTTGTGATGAAGAATGGAAGGAAGGACAAGTGTTGTGATGAAGAATGGAAGGAAGGACAATTGTTGTGATGAAGAATGGAAGGAAGGACAATTGTTGTGATGAAGGATGGAAGGAAGGACAATTGTTGTGATGAAAGATGGAAGGAAGGACAATTTTTGTGATGAAAGATTGAAGAAAGGGCAATTGTTGTGATGATGGATGGAAGGAAGGACAATTGTTGTGATGAAGGATGGAAGGAAGGACAATTGTTGTGATGAAGAATGGAAGGAAGGACAATTGTTGTGATGAAGAATGGAAGGAAGGACAATTGTTGTGATGAAGAATGGAAGAAAGGACAATTGTTGTGATGAAGAATGGAAGGAAGGACAATTGTTGTGATGAAGGATGGAAGGAAGGACAATTGTTGTGATGAAGAATGGAAGGAAGGACAATTGTTGTAATGAAAGATGGAAGGAAGGACAATTGTTGTGATTAAGGATGGAAGGAAGCAAAATTGTTGTGATGAAAGATAGAAGGAAGGACAAATTGTTATGATGAAAGATTGAAGAAAGGGCAATTGTTGTAATGAAAGATGGAAGGAAGGACAATTGTTGTGATGAAAGATGGAAGGAAGGACAATTTTTGTGATGAAGGAAGGAAGGGAGGACAATTGTTGTGATGAAGGAAGGAAGGAAGGACAATTGTTGTGATGAAAGATGGAAGGAAGGACAAATTGTTGTGATGAAAGATTGAAGAAAGGGCAATTGTTGTGATGAGAGATGGAAGGAAGGACAATTGTTGTGATGAAGGATGGAAGGAAGGACAATTGTTGTGATGAAAGATGGAAGGAAGGACAATTGTTGTGATGAAGGGTGGAGGGAAGTACAATCGTCGTTGTATAGTGTTGATGGATGGAAGAATGAACAACAAAGTGATGAAGGGTGAAATGAAGGCAACAAAATGTAGAGGGATGAAAAGAAGGGTAACATAATTATGTAGGATCAAAGGAAGGCCAATAGTATAATGAAGGACAGAAGGATCAGGACAATATAGTGATATTAAAAGGAGCACTTAATTAATAATATTTACATAAACAAACTTCTACCATGTCCAACAATTTGAGCCCCCTTTTAATTATGGCAATGTTTATCTATATTTAGAAAAATCATTAATATTAATAAACATGAGTTAATGAAAATAAACATATATAATGGTTGATACTTATAAATAGAATTCTATTAAATGTTTATGATTTAGACTTTAGGCAACAATTTTAATGACTTTCAAGGAAGTAATTTTTAAATCAACATCAATTCATTTACCATTCAGGTTTATTTCTGATATGTTTTATAAAATCATATTTATATGCATACAGAATTTTAGGTGGCCCTACTTTTTATATATTTTTTTACAATCCCAAGTGTTATTCATATATCAAATCTTATATAATATAGATTGGAGATTGATTAGTTCAAAATGGGCGTTCTATGGTTAAAAATTGGCTTTGCATAGTTTTGATAGATATTTGAGTAAGAACAGTTTGAAAATTCATTCTGTGTATTTAAAATGAATATTCTTATATTCCATAACTTTTTTTTTAATGACTAAACATATTTTCAAAAATTTTTTCCCGGTGTCTTGTGGGTTTAACACCCAAAAAACTAAATTTAAGGGGTTAAATATTTAGATGTTTCAATAAAAAAAAATTAATTTTTTCATAAAAAAAGGTTTATTTTTATCTTGTTTATTATAAACATTTATATTAAGTCTCGTACTGCACCTCATGAAATTTATATTTATTTTCATACAACTAGATGAAAATAAATCCTCTATCATTTTTTATTTTGTTTTTGCTTTTTTGTAGAATGGAAAATTAAACTAGAGGTCAAGATGACCCTAGACTGCTCACCTGGCCCATTGAACTCATCCAAGCAATTACCTAGACAAGCATCCTGACCAAGTTTCATGACAGAAAATGAGTAACAAGGGCGATCAGTAATCACATGTGTCGCCTCATGATGGCCAATTTCATGTTGGGACAAATTTTGTGACAGACAGACGGACAGACAGACGGACAGTGCACAACTAGACTTGGTACTGAACATTCCTGTAAAGTTTGGATAAAATTGCACCAGTAGTTTATGAGGAGTAGTCCGGACAAGCTTTTGCGTATCTGGCAACACACAGAAAAAAAAACACCTTTTTATTAAAGGGCCATAACTCGGCCAAAAATCATTCAACCGGAAAACCCGTGCAATATGCGCAAGGACTTGAGCTACAGATCAATCCTGTAAAGTTTCATTGAAATTGCATTAGTGGTATAAGAGAAGTAGTCCGGACAAACTTTAAAAATAAAAATTATTAAAGGGCCATAACTCAAACAAAAATCATTGAACGGGAAAATGCTGACAATATGCACAACTAGGCTTGGTACTGATCATTCCTGTAAAGTTTGGATGAAATTGCACCAGTAGTTTATGAGGAGTAGTCCGGACAAGTTTTGTGACGGACGGACGGACAGATGGACAGACAGACAGACGAGGGAGAAGTCATCCCTATATGTCGCAACTACTCCGTAGAGGCGACACAAAAAGTGTGACCACTAGAGTGTTAACAAGGTTTTTCCATATTTGAGCAGTGTGACCTAGTTTTTGAACCCAGGTGACCCATATTCAAATTTGACCTAGAAATCATCAAAACTAATTTTCAGACAAATTTCCAGGATATTTGGATCAAAACAGTAGCCAGAGTGTGAAGAAGACTTTTTTTCTATTTTTAGCTCCTGTGACCTAGTTTTTCATCCAGATGACCATCCGAGCAATTAACTAGACAAGCATCTTAACAAAGTTTGATGATGATTGAGGCAAAAATGTGACCGCTAGAGTGTTAACAAACAAATGTGGACAGACGATAGATATTCAACAATCCTAAAAGCTCACCCTGAGCAAGCTCATACTGCATGAAAATTCACTGGTCATACTGCATGGATGTTCACTTGTCATACTGCATGGGTGTTCACTGGTCATACTGCATGGGTGTTCACTGGTCATACAGCATGCAGGTTCACTGGACATACTGCATGGAAGTTTACAGGTCAAAATGTATAAGTGTTCACTGGTCATACTGCATGGGTGTTCATTTGTCATACTGCATGTGTTTTCTTTTTTAACATACTATATGGGTGTTTACTGGACATACAGCATAGGTGTTCACTGAACATACAGCATGGGTGTTTACTGGTCATACTGCATGGGTGTTAACTGGTCATACTGCATGCAGGTTCACTGAACATACTGCATGGAAGTTTACAGGTCAAAATGTATAAGTATTCACTGGTCATACTGCATGGGTGTTCATTTGTCATACTGCATGTGTGTTCATTTGACATACTATATGGGTGTTCCCTGGTCATACTGCATGGGTGTTCACAGGTCATACTGCATTGTGTTCACTGGTCATACAGCATGCAGGTTCACTGGACATACTGCATGGAAGTTTACAGGTCAAATTGCTTAAGTATTCACTGGTCATTCTGCATAGGTGTTCACCGGTCATACAGCATAGGTGTTCATTTGTCATACTGCATGTGTTTTCATTTTTTACATGATATATGGGTGTTTACTGGTCATACTGCATGGGTGTTAACTGGTCATACTGCATGGGTGTTCACTGGTCATACTGCATGGAGGTTCACTGGTCATACTGCATTAGTGTTCACTGGTCATAAAGCAAAAGTGGTCACTGGTCATAAAGCATTAGTGTTCACTAGTCATACTATATGGGTGTTCACTGGTCATACCTCATTGGTATTCACTGGTAACACTGTGCGAGTGTTCACTGATTACAATGCATGGGTGAATGGTCATACTGCATGATTGTTCACTGGTCGTACTACATGGGTGTTCATTGGTCACACTATATGGGTGTTCATTGGTCGTATTACATGGGTGTTCATTGGTCACACTATATGGGTGTTTATTGGTCAAACTGCATTGGTAACATGTTGCTGGCCCTATATAAGACTTAAGTGGTTAAGTTACAGAGAAAATAACTTTTTAACTTCACTCTAAATTTGTCCTTAAAGGAAACTTAGGGTGACATAATTATACCAATACAAAAGACTTACATATATATCAAGTGATTATATTTATTTTTTTTGTCTCATATAAATATGTTGTATGTAAAAGTCAAGAAGTACATTAAAAAATATTTTTCTGTATGTTTTTTTCTCTCATTATTACATATTTCATTTCACAGGTAAGTGTAATATGTCGTGTTTAAAAAACTCAACTGTAATTTGATTTTTCTCATTATTATTATTATATTTCATTACCAACCTTTTTAAAGAAAAAGTCCATATCTCACTACAGTATAACTACACACACACTTCTAAGTTATTAAGGTGATATATTTTAAACTTGGTTTGAACTATGGTGCATTCACCTGACTTGTCAATATATATTTGTATATCAACTCTTCATCAAATTTCATATTGATTCTACATGTATAATAATAGCAGCAGGGAACATACATTACCTGCAACTGTAACCACTAGTATATATAAAGGCAAGCCAGACTGAATTCAATTCAAAACATTTAAGTGTGCATAGGTAACCCCTTTAAAAATGTAATGGACAGTCTCAAATATTTAAATCTGGACTATATCAGTCAATTAAATAAATTTAGATGTTGATATAGGTTATCAATTAATTATGAATGCAACTCACAACATTTATTTTATTTATAAATTCACTGTGAATTATTTTAATACTAGTTAAAAGTTTTATTGAATTTTTGTAGTAATTTATTATGCCTTCTACACGAGGTTGTAGTTAAAAATTAAATTATACATCATAGATACGTGTAGCAACTTTTTTGCTATATATTTGACATATGACCTGCAATTATGCCATATCTAGTAAAGTCTTTTTAATAATAAATACGGTACAGTACATAAATTCCCAAATGTCCTGACTATGTCACTTAAACTAAATAGTTATTAGTTTTTGCATCCATTTTGAATCATTCAATTGCTTGGTGGATTCACATTGAATTATTTATTTTACTCTGATTTTAAAATCTTTTTTTTTTTGCATCTAAAAAGCGTAAATAATTGGGTAGGTGAAGGTTGCAGCTGAAAATCATCAAAACTTCTCTCTGCTTTTAAATTTAATCAATTTTGTTTTGAATCTATAATAATAAATTAGTTTTTGCTTCTAAAATATATTTAAATGTTATTTGTTTTTCTGTCAAAAATCTTTATAGTATTATGTTAAGTAAAGCATAAAACTTTTTATAGTTCACATTTCAAAGCTTGAACCTTTTATCATCAACAAACTTTATTCATTTAACCCTTTATACCATGCTACAGATCCTAAAAACATAACATGGACTTGTCCATCTCACATGCTGGATAAAACCATTCATCACTTGAAGGAAAATTTATAAAAACACGTAGCTGACGCAATTAGTGAAAAGGTAATCAGAACTTTTTGCATTGGTTAATTTTGTTGCAATTAGCAGGCTTAAATATAATCAGCAATATTTTTAAAGTAATTATTTGGTTTTATGAAGGCTATATCTTAATTTTAGAGCTGATGTATAACTAATTACTTGAAGGCAATCTTCTGTCAATCAAGGTCCTTTATTAAGAATGATTACCCCCCTTTATAACTACCCAACACCATAATCATACTTTTAAAAAAATTCTTTAGATAAAAAAAAAATAGGAAAATCATTAAGAAAAAATCACTATTGTTCCCTTTTTCAGAAAGAAAATTGTAAAATATATAAAAACATATAATATTGAAAATTGAAACATATTAAAAGAAAATTGTTATATAAAGAAATCTGAATTACAAAGAAAATTAAAATCATTACCTTTCTCAAAGAAAATCGAAACTTTTCAAAATATGTCATCGTAACGCTATGGCACATTTGTTTACACTACATGTGTTACTTAACCAGTCCTAATTTCTTTAATCATCGTCTAGCGTGAGAATCTCCTTGGATAATATTTCTATATATAGAACAACTAGTGAATGCTAATGACAGTTCTGACTAGCAGTTATCTTAAAGATTTACAGCACATCTACCTTCACAAGCATTTTGTGACAGTCTCAAAAATAATCTCATTAACGCCACACTGAAATTATCTCCTTTGTAAATGTAATTATCATTTGAATAGATAAGTTACTTAACTTACATGATGAGAATTCAAATTATGTGAATGTAGCTACATGACAATTGCAAAGAAAAGCAACTTGCCATGGTTGTATTTTTTGATAAAAAAAAATTTAAAGTAAGATTAATCATTTTTCGTGACATATCTGTAAAATAAATCTTGGAAACTCATGAAATCTTTTGTAGAAACGCAACATGCCGTGGGTAATTGAAACACAGTTATAAATGAAGTTCACATGGGGACTGTTCAAAAAGTCCATGGAATTTTATCATGTTATCAAAAATTCCAACCAATTTATGTAATAATTTATATGCAGAAGTTCCCAAGTAATGTGACTGTCTTTAAAGTGAGGTGATCTTAATTTTGAGTTGTCTCTTAGAGTTATATCAGCATCAATGGACACATGAGGAGGGCGGATGTAAGCATATGATAAAGTAATACTATTCAATTCTGACTTAAAATGTTATATCAGGATAGACACCATTAATTTTATTGACAAGTTCAGCTATTCTTCCATCACACCAATTGTCTTGGAGTCAATATTTTCCATTTTCTAAAATTCTCATGCTACTTGAAGCACTGCATAAACTTTATTATTATAATAATTTAGAGTTAATATTACAATAATTTAATAATTCTGAAATAACCCAAGGAAAAGAGCCTGGGGAAAATGCATTACTTGTGCCACATATAAATTTCAGTATATTAAATAATTGATAGATTATAAGAATTAGGTGATATGTGCCTATGGTATGGCATGTTGACTTTGACCAAATTTGAAGTAAAAATATTCATCAAATTTAAGGACGTTATGACATTTCACAAACTTTTTAACAGCCCTTTTTTTCTTATGATCAGCTAAATCTATTTTGAAAATTCATAAAACATATTAATAGGTTTTTGTTTTTATTTTAGTTGTATAAGTGTTCCAATAAGTGTAACTGACACATTTGACAGGCTGTTATGTCTGCATAAATAACTTTTCAATTAACTAGCAGGAGGCTAACTCAGCAATAAACTAAATATAGGGAGAATAAAAACAAATATTACATCAATTGCTTTAATTCTAGGCTGGAAATTGTTTCCCCTCTGACCCCCACCCTCCACATAAAAATCACTGCTTTCAAAAAAATTGTATTTTCCTATTAATCTTTCAAGAATGTTCTGTAACTTTTGACACTAAGAAGGCAAATTTTCATTTTAATCAAATTGGTGCCAAACTGACATCATTGTACAAAAGCCTTGTCTTATTTTTGCATGTTAAAGTAGTGGAATCAAATATGTAATATTTATATAATTGGCACTTAAAGTTTAAATACTTAAATCTGTAACATCAATTTTCATTTGATAATCATACTTACAATTATCACAATTATTATAATTTATATACACTGATGCTGTAAATTTATGAATAAATTAATCTTCAATTTTCCCTAACAGAAGAAATTCTGCTACATGACATTTCTTAGACTGATTTTTGACAGGTTATAACTGGTTAATTGCCTAGTGGCTTCATCAGGTACTATATCTATCATATAACCCATCAAAAAACCCAATATGCATGTTATATAATTATACATGTATATATAGATAAATGGATATAAAAACATATTAATATACCTCCCAGAGAATCTTAAAATCCTTCTGTTCGACACGGATCAATTCAGTGTTGTCCCTGGTTATAATTGTAGCATGACGTGGTCGGTTAGTAAGTACAGACTCTCCGAATGAAGTCCCAGGTCCTAATGTACATAATGTCACAGATTCCTGTAATAGAGATAAATGGTCCTAGTGAACATAATGTCACAGATTCCTGTTATAGAGATAATTGGTCCAATTGTACATAATGTCACAGATTCATGTAGACAGATAATTGGTAATTGTGTACATAATGTCACAAATTCCTGTAAACAAATAATTGGTCGTGGTGTACATAATGTCAACAAAATTAATTGGTCATTGTGTACATAATATTACAGATTCCTGTAAACAAAAAATAATTGGTTCTAGTGTACATAATGTCACAGATTCCTGTAAACAAAGATAATTGGTCCTTGTGTACATTATGTCACAAATTCCTATAAACAGATAATTGGTCCTTGTGTACATAATGTCACAGATTCCTGTAAACATTTAATTGGTCCTTGTGTACATAATGTCACAGATTCCTGTAAACATATAATTGGTCCTTATGTACATTATGTCACAAATTCCTGTAAACAGATAATTGGTCCTTGTGTGCATAATGTCAACAGAGATAATTGGTCATTGTGTACATAATGTTACAGATTCCTGTAAACAGAGATAATTGGTTCTAGTGTACATAATGTCACAGATTCCTGTAAACAAAGATAATTGGTCCTTCTGTACATAATGTCACAGATTCCTGTAAACAGATATAGTTATCCAGGCCCTACTGGTCATGTCACAGATTCCTGTAAACAAAGATAATTACCCAGGTCAGGGTACATTATGTCAATGAGGTGTGGGATATTGACATGTTGGGATTCGTTCTTCGGACAAGAAAATTTGCTTGTTCTATTTTTTTTTAAGATCTCTCTGCAGTATGGAACCAATATATTTGTCTCAGATAGATGGTTGCTGTACAGAGGTTGTCCTGTACATCACAATTATAGCAAATAATTACACAAAAGCCAACAAATTTCTAAAGACGATAATGGTATTTCAACTTCTATCAAACTACGGTATGCATGTACAAACATAACATTATATTTGCAAACAAGGACAAATAATTAAAGAACTTCCACTTTTGATGTTTGGCATTTGGATTGGCTCCAAATATTTGTATTTGGCATCCTCCACACCTTTAAAACAAGAGCATGCAGGGAGTCTTTAGAACAGTGTACAATTTACAACAGTACTATTTTTGTTTCTCTTTAAGTTCCATTTGTGCTACAAAAAATATGCTTACTTTATATAGGGTAATGTACTAGATAGTCAACTGACCATATATGGGACAAGAAATTAATTAAAAATTGTGACAGCTGTCAAACACATGGTCTCAAAAGTACTGTGAACCCAGTTATGATAAAAGTACTACAAACCTGATATTAATGTAAACAGCAATAGTACTCACTGTTTTGTTCAGTTATTTATGGTCATGTAAACATATTGTTTATGTAAGGTTTTACTTTCATTGGTATATTTCTTACTCATTAACGTGTCACGAACATGTGACAATGTATACAACTTAACAATCATGCTAAGGGAATCTACTGGGGTTCGCCTGCCCCTTACTATACAACTGTTTTGTTTGCATCCTAGAGCAACAATGATCATTTGAGCCACGTCACAACAAAACCAACATAGTGCATTTGCGACCAGCGCATCCGCACAGTCTGATCAGAATCTATGTTGTTCGCTATCAGTTTCTCTACTTGTAATAGAGTTGGTAAGCGAACAGCATGGAACCTGATCAGACTGCGCGGATGCCCAGGCTGGTCTGGATCCATGCTGGTCGCAAACGCACTATGTTGGTTTTGTCGTGACGCGGCTCACTTAGTGTTGATGTAACTTAAAGTGACTCGACTCAAGTTTGTTTTTTTCAGATGACAGACTTTTGTGTTCCACTTAATATAGGTCGGCACCAATAACTTGTGTGTAAGTTTTCTGATCATTCTCTCTACCAGTATTACCAGAATAATCATTTTTATGGCACAAAATGATCGAAAAAATGAAAAACGTTGCATTGCTTTTCACTCAAACCAAGCTTTTAGTTGCAAAAAATATTGATATTTCTGAGAATTTTTCTTCATCATCATTTGCAGATTTTCTATATTAAGCGCTTCAGCAGATTTTTCTATATTAAGCGCTTCAGCAGATTTTTCTATATTAAGCGCTTCAGCAGATTTTTTCTATATTAAGCGCTTCAGCAGATTTTTCTATATTAAGTGCTTCATTTAATCTATGTAGAAATTTCAAACTTTACTTTTTTTTAGGTTTTTGACCTCAGTTAAGCTCCTTTTAAACCCAAATATATAAATGAATTGAAACACTAATCTTTTGGATTCTCATGATTTACAAACACTAACCGCAAGATCGCCGGATTCAGAAATTTGTACTTCTAATGATCCTGACAGCACAGTATACCAATTTGTCCCTATGTCACCTTGTCTAAACACTGAAAGAGAAATAAACAAGAAATGTTGCATTGCCACAAAACCAGGTGTTCAATTATCACCATTGTGGAAAGTTTTGTTGTTGTCAGAATAAAAATACAAGCAACATACAATGTAACTATGTGCAATGTAAATGATAAATAATGAAGAAACAAATTAAAGATATAAGTAAGCTTTTTGTAATAACAGCAGATCGAAAAAACAAGAACCGGTTGAACTGGGTGATGCTCCCCGAGAAGGTTCTGGACGCAGGAATGTATAAAAAAAATGAACAAAGGGCAAAAACTCCAAAATTAGGCAAGGCGGAGTTATGTTTTTTGCACTGCACTTCTATTCAATGAGATCTATCAATCTATAAAGTTTCCTGATGATATCAGAGTTATGTCCCAGGTAAAATTCAAAGTGTAAAAATGAACAAAGCGCAATAACTCCAAAATTAGACCAGGCTTTGTTTAGGTTCTTTAAGCATTGCAGTTCTATCCAATTATATCTAGCTACCTACAAAGTTTCATGTTGATATCTCTAATAGTTTTAAAGTTATGTCCAAGACAAAAGTCAAAAAGTAAAAATAAACAAAGGGTAATAACTTCAAAATAAGGCAAGGCAGAGTAATGATTCTTAAGCACTGCACTTCCACCCAATGAGACCTATCTATCTACAAAGTTTCATGTTGATATCTCTTATAATTTTAGAGTAATGTCCCGGACAAAGTTCAAAGTGTCAAAATGAACAAAGGGCAATAATTCCAAAAGAAGGCAAGACAGTGTTACAGTTCTTGTGCACTGCAAACCTACTTAATGAGATCTATCTACCTACAAAGTTTCATGTTGATACCTCTTATAGTTTTAGAGGTTTGTCCTGGACAAAGTTCAAAGTGTGAAAATAAACAAAGGGGGATAATTAAAAAATTAGGCAAGGCAGAGTTACGGTTCTTATGCACTGCACACCTACTCAATGAGATTTATCTACCTACAAAGTTTCATGTTGATACCTCTTATAGTTTTACAGTTATGTCCTGGACAAAGTTCAAAATGTAAAAATAAACAAAGGGGAATAATGCAAAAATTAGGCAAGGCAGAGTTACGGTTCTTGTGCACTGCACACCTACTCAATGAGATCTATCTACCTACAAAGTTTCATGTTGATACCTCTTATACTTTAAGAGTTATGTCCCGGACAAAGTTCAAAGAAATAAACAAAGGGGAATAATTAAAAAATTAGGCATGGCAGAGTTACGGGTCTTGTGCACTGCACACCTACTCAATGAGATCTATCTATCTACAAATTTTCAGGTTGATACCTATTGTTAAAGTTATGTCCCGGACAAGAAAAGGGGACGGACAGACGGACAGATGGACGGACGGACAAGGCGGCGACTATATGCTCCCCCGAAATTTTTCGGGGAGCATAATAATATTATATTCCTTGATCCTAGGGGAGCTGGGCCTAAGCAATCCCAAATGAGGTCTTCACATAAGCTTGCTATAACATTTAGTAAGGTATTTTTTTTTAATCTATTAACTTTACTTATCAAACTGAAACCAATTTTCGATTTTTAGTAAAAATGACCTTGAAGTTGATCCTATGGGACTAAAAACCAATCCAAAGTGTGGCTTTCAAAAAGGAAAGCTTAATTAAAGTATCGCTGATTCCTAAATCTAGTTATTGACTGGAAATCAATGTGCTATTTTTTTAGTAAACATAACCTTGACCCTTAAGGCACCCAAAAACACATCAAAGGAAGGTCTTCACATAAGCTTGCTATACACCAAGTTTCATTGAAATATCTTATTCCAACCTCCAGTTATTGATCAGAAATTGAAGTTAAATAATGTGACCTTAAACTTAACCTTTGGGGGGAAAAAGCAATCCAAAGCGAGCAAAAAAATTCTTCAATCACCAAGTTTCACTGAAATATCTCACTCCAAACACTAGTTTTGTAACAGATACCTTGACCCAAAGGGCCCAAATGCAATAGCAAAACAAGGTCATCACATAAGTTTGCTATAACCTAAGTTTCATTGAAACATCTCATGACCGGAAACCAATTTTCTATTTTTAGTAACAGTGAACTAAATGACCCTGAGGGATCCAAAAGCAATGTCAAGCAAATATCTAATTCCAAACTCTAGTTATGGACAGGAAACCAATTTTCTATTTTTAGCAACTGTGTGTTTATAAGTTTATTAACTTATACATGTACCATATTCTTATGTTTTTGAAATATCTTATGCCCCCAATGGTAACATGGGGACTGATATGACTGTATTTGTTGAATCTACTGAAAACAAACAATTATCCTCTAAAGTTCTGCAAGGAAATAAAAATAAAATATAACTTACAGGTGACACCTTTTTCCAGATCTTCATAATAACCATAGTAACAGATCTGTTGTAGTAACATGGGATGGAACTTTTCAAATACCTTTATATCCTTCAATCTAGAATAGATGATATCTAAATCTTCCCCTGTTCTTTCACTTGGTCTGCAAGATCAAAACAAACATTGTCAAGTATAGTAAATAACTAATCTGGTTTAATTTGAATTAAAATCATAAAAATTATAACCATAAGGATTCAATGTGTGAAAGTATGTGTTTGGTACAAAAAAGCTTCCACATTACAAACTTTAAAGGAATGCCAGGGGTCAAAACCAACTCCCCTCCCGGAGAATTAAGAGACGGTGAGTTTGTCAGAGACTCCAGTAATTCGAACCCATTTAGTTGTCTCTTACAATCACGCTGGGATAAATGTTGGCTTCCATTCTTATGCCTCAACCATTAAAGGCAACCCTTCAGGCACAAGGGACCACTTTCCATGAGGCAAATAGATTTCATTATGATATATCATCATACAATATCACAGTTATGTCTCAAATATCCAAGCCTCATATAAAACTGTATCAGATCTTTGACTAAACTTTTAATCATCAAAAAGTGATTCCCATTGAACATTAAAGAGAGTGAAAACAGAATAAACCCTTGAATGCTTGTGGCATTATGATGGTCACCCTATATCCCTTGTACACAATGACAATTAAAAGTTGAACAAGTCCACTGAAATACAAATTAATTTGGACAAAGGTTAAAATAACTGATCTGAAACTGTACCAAGTAAAATCAGAGTGATTGCTATATTTAGAATTGTTTCTATACCACCTATATACACCAAAATAAGATTAACATACTTTAAATTATAAGCAATTATGAGTTCACACATCAGGGAAATCTGTTTGAGAAAAAAGGATAAATGCCTTCCATTATCACTCAAGAATATTACTTTAATTGTCTGGGCAAGGGTTACCCATGCTTTTGACATATTGATCTTTAAAGCAGACCAATCAAAAAGAAACCAAAAAGCTGGCCATTAAACTTTGACTTTTATACCAGACCAACCAACCTGCATTCTAAAACCAGGGCAGGTATCAAACAAGGACCTTTTAAAAGCAGATCAGTTAACTAGGATCATAAAAGTAGGCCAACAAGCTAGGGCCCAACAGGAGAACAACCAAAAAGCCAGCCAACCTACTATAGCCCTAAAAGAAGGTCCATCAACAAGGATTCTAATATAAGTTAATCAACTAGGACCCTTAAAGGAACACAATCAGGTAAGAGTTAACAGTAGGCCAACCATGAGCTAAAAGGCCAACTTTAAAGTATGAGCTAAAAGAGGTCAAACCAATGAAGGCCTTAAAAGATGAACCAATGTTAAAAGGCCAACTAAATATGAGCTCAACAAAGGCCCTAAATGATGGCCAACCAACTAAGGCCCTAAAAGGCCAACCAACTGGGATACAAGAAGGCACTTAAAGTGAGCAATCAACTAGGTGACCGACATTCAAACACATGATGCTCTCTAAAGTACAATGTTAAACCCCACATTTTCTCACAACAAAAAATAAACAGAAATAGCTCAAAATTAATAAAGAGACTTTAATATCATTTTACCTGATTGCTTTATAGTGATTGTTGCTTTAAGAAAGAAAAAGATATAAATAAACCTTGAGGAAGAATTTAATAATTCATGCCACTAGAAGAGTAGGTGTAAAATTAGTTGTGACTCTAACAACAGCTGAGACAAATGAAATATCTTTTGGCTGTTGAAGTCCTGGCAGAAAACAGGAGGTTCTCACTTTGTCCACATCTTTATCTGTAAAGTTTTGACAATTATGTTACATAAAAACTCTGGGGAACTAGAGGGGTAAGGTTATTGATGTATTTATTGTGTACGATGATTTCTCTGTTAGGGTTTCAAAAACAAGAGGTGTCAGTACGATAGCATGCTCAACTATACAACTCAAAATTTGCCAAGGATCACCTTTATGTTTCAGTCCTATTATCATCATATTAAAATCATATTCCTGCTAACGTTACACCTGTACAGGGACCTTATAATTGTGTACTTAAGTTATCATTTTGTCATGTACACCTTGCACAATAAGCACGTGGAAAAGCATATCCATGGAAATTTGGTCTTTTATGGCCATGTGCTTTCACTTAAATGTGTACGTTACCAGCAAGACTTCTCGCGTTTTATTGTAAAACTGTGTTTGAAATTAACAAACTATGGCAAATCGACAGGTTAGACGTTGTATTAGTGAAGATGAGATGAACAGGGGTATTGGAATGTTGGAGGCTGGCTGTTCACAAAGACATGTTGCCCATGTCCTTGGGGTATCCCAGAGCGTTGTCTCCAGGATGTGGAATGAACTGGATTCCAAATGAATGGAAATGTCTTGCAGGGCCATGCCGGAGGTTGGAAACGTTCAACGACTCAAGCCCAGGACAGATTTATTTTAGAAGATATTTTAAGTTTTTTCTTTCAGTTGCCATGGCAACTAGAGAGAGTTCTGCTTGGAATTAAATTCTTTGAAAAAGTTGACAACCAAAGGAACATTCTTGTGAAGTTTGAGCAGTTTATGTGGAGATGTTGTTTAAAGAAAAGTTTACGGACGGACGCCAGATGGACAACTGGACGCCAGACGAAAAGCAATCACAAAAGCTCACAATGTCACTTTGTGACAGGTGAGCTAAAAATGACAAATTGGGCATTGTGTTTACTGGTCTATTGTTACATAAATTTCATTGAAGCTAGCTAAAATGCATTAAGTAAAATATATATAATATATTTATTATATATATATATATAATAGAAAAACAGAACTCAATTTAAGTCATTTGATGTGAAAGGTTTACTGTAACAATTTTCCTACATATATTCCTATAAACAACTTTAATTCCATTGCTTTGATCTTGAAACACAAAATAAAAAGCACCTGAGTTTAGAACATTCAAAGAGTATTTCTGTGAATATAGGTCAGAAAACAGAACTTCATCATAATGCATGGCAACAATCTCACAATGTTTGTGATTATAAATTTCCTTGAAAAGAGAAACTGTGGTACTAAATTACTAGGAAGATGATGCTAATAAATCTTTATTTATTAAAGTAAATACACCTACACCGTTACACCTGGGACTCAATGTAATTTATTAAAGCGTAGGAGTTCTAACAGAGAAAAGCTTAACATTTAAATTTTAATCAAGTCTATAACGTATTTGAAAATCTTAATCAAGTTTCAAACTTAATTTCCTTCTTCTAGATGCTATTATAATATGTAAAGTAAGAAATATTTCAAATTTAATTTTGTGAAGAAATCATAAACAGCCGTTGCTGACATACTTTAATAAGTAAATTTAAATAAATTTTAGTATGTTTAGAGTGACTTCCCTTGTTATATTAGTCTGCATTACCCTGCCTTAATTATACTTGCATAACTGGATCATAGTGCAGTTCTTCTTTCTCAGTTACTTTCTTAACTGTGGTGTTAGAATGACTGCCATTTAAGACATAATCACATCAAAGTAATGTTCACGGAAAGACATATGTCTCCCAAAGGACTGTAACTCACAAATGTAGGTCCTAAGATGTAAATTTCTCATTATAACTGAGAACCATTGAAGAAAATTTCTGAAAATATGCATGCCTTTGGTTGCATGATATCTATAACACTCAAACACACTTTACCTTGTCCCATTGCTGATACAACCAAGCAAGGCCAGCTAAAGAGAGAAATGACTGACAAAACTGCTTGCCTTATACCAGCTGCTCTAAAACTCCTGAGCTCCAAGTTTATACACCTTATGCCCTTCTTACTGAATTATTAAAGGAGTCTGAATGACACCACATTGCTGAAAAAAGTCTAAAGTCTTGCTCCTTTAGAGCTCAATGCCCAAAGAGACCTACCACTTTCCTTTACAGACTGCAATTGCCTGCTTTACAATTATAAAGCAGGCAATTGCAGTACTATATTGTATATAGCTAGATAAAGTCTGGTAAGTAAATTATTTACAAATTATTACTTTCTCATCCATTTTTCTTCATTATTACCTTGGTAAATGCCATGAGCGCCCTTTACTTCTTGAAGTCATTTATATCAGTATTAACAGTAATTAACAAAACAATGATATATAGCCTCATAAGATAATTCTTGAACAAGCCAAACATTT
Organism: Ruditapes philippinarum; assembly: GCF_026571515.1. Taxonomy (NCBI): domain Eukaryota; kingdom Metazoa; phylum Mollusca; class Bivalvia; order Venerida; family Veneridae; genus Ruditapes; species Ruditapes philippinarum. The sequence goes on along the minus strand of NW_026867112.1, from coordinate 134,866 downwards.
AAGCATAAATATTGTATTTATAATTACATTATACTAAGGACAGCTAATATTTGTTTTTAACAATGATTTTAACACTTTTATGGGGGGGTAATAATCGTAATATCTTGTATCTCAGAGGTCAGTCCAGTCCAAATAAGCATTCCTGGATAACTAACAATTAATTACCAATTTCTCTGTAAGCTACCTGAATGTGGGCAACTATTTATGCCACATGACTTCTGAATCAGCTGTGAGAGACAAATGACCATTATACCAATAATATTGTCATAGAGAAATTACGCCCCCACCAGAGGATCAAACCAGTGACCCCTGCACTACTTAGATGCTATAACTATTAGGATAAGCTGGCAGACAGGGGATTAGCTATAAGTTTTATGTTTTGAAATTTGGTTTTAAGAAGACTTTTAGCTATCAAAAAGTAATTTAAACACATCAGAATAATATGTACAAAGCAGTCTGTATATATATAGGACAGCTAAATCAACTTCTGCACTGAACATGAATGTGTACTTCTTGACCTTTTACCAACCATGACCTTAATGTTGTGTCATGCAAATCATAAGCACATGGTCTCACGATGGCAATTATTTGTACCAAGTCATTTAAAATCTTCCATAAAGTCAAAAAGTTATGGAGAACATATAACCTTAATGACCTTGGGTGTTGAGCTCTGCAGATTGTGTCATGGTGTCATGGTGGGGATCATTTGTGCCAAGTAATTTTAAAACCTTTAAATTGTCAATAAGTTATAGAGCTGATAGATGTTTTTACATTGGACCTTTGAGTGTGACCCTGACCTTCAGGGTTGTGATCTGATTATTGTGCTCTGCCAATGGTGTCATAATGGTGATCATTTCTGCCAAGTTATCATAAAAACATTGCAGCAGTTTAAATGTTATGGACAGACAGGAAATGTAGACTTTCTAGCATTTGACCTGTAAGTGTGACCTTGAACTTAGTGGTAGCAATTCAGTTATTGCCCTTTGCACATGTTGTTATAATGGTGATCACTTGTTCCGAGTTTTTTTTTTCAAAAAAATTTCGGCGGTTTAAAACTTATGGTGCGGACAGGAAATGTAGACTTTTTATTTTTTAACATTTGACCTATAAGTATGACCTTGACCTTGGGGGTAGCAACCTAATTTTTGTGCTCTTCACATCATGTCATTTTGGTGATCACTTGTGCCAAGTTATTTTAGAATATTTTCAGCGGTTTAAAAGTTATGGAGCGGGCACAAAAGTGTTACGCACGGAGAGACGGATGGACAGATGGATGGTGCAATTTTAATATGCCTCCCTTCAGGAACATAAAAAAAAGATCCAACACATGGAACATGGCACTGCAGGTTTTCAATTATCACAATTGTAGATAAATATGTTGAAATACAAGCAACAAACAATGTAACTATGTGCAATGTATAAAATCATGAATAAATTGTAGGAGGAATTGCGCAGAGAAGAAGTGCTCACTTTATATTCTGTTTAAGGAAAAAAAACAAAGGGCCATAATTTAAGGTCAAATATTATCCAATCACAAAACCCCTAACAATATGCACCAGGGCACTTATGATGACAAAACTTCTGTAAAAGTTTGGTCAAAATCCCTTGAGAAATGTAGGAGGAGTTGAGCACAGAAGAAATTGTTTACGCCCGTCCGCCCGCCACCATACCTCAATCTAATAACAAGTTTTTTCCTTAGTAAAACCTGGTTAATGATCATATGAGAAAGTGTAATTTGTTGCGTAGCCATGTATAATGTTATTAGTGGTAAAATATAATCTAATATAACTTTAGACAAGTAATTCATTCATTTAAATTAAGAAAACAACCAGCTCAGAGATTAGCATGACATTGTGTAGGTGTTGCAATACTGTTAAAACTAATCACTCTAAATTCAAATTAGTCTTTTCACAGGAAAGTGTCAAACAACCAAATTTGCCATTATTGTACACATAGGATTATGTAGGAGTAAGATCATAAAAAAATGGACTTGAAGACAATATCAACACTGTAAATTATGGCTTCTTTTTTTGCTTTCATGGGAAGTTGGAGAATTGGGATTCACAAATGTTCATAATTTAAGGGCACTTGTATATCTCAGTGTCAGGGCTTTAATAGTTTCCTCTCAATGTTTCCTACATAAACAACAATGTTGACAAAGTCGTTATGTGTGCATGTTTTAACCTTTAATTACCTACAATATCCTTAATAGACTTGTCCATCTTTAAATCTGGACACAACCATTCAATATAAGTATAGAGTATCCAGTTAGTGTAGATTATGATCATTCAGCACAGATGTGCCAGCTGATCTTGCTTGGCAACTAGAAGACTATAAGGGTTAACATTAAATTGAGCCGCGCCATGACAAAACCAACATAATGCATTTGCGACCAGCATGGATCCAGACCAGCCTGCGCATCCGCGCAGTCTGATCAGGATCCATGTTGTTTGCTTACAAACCCTATAACATAAGTAGAGAAACTGATAGCAAACAGCATGGATCCTGATCAGACTGCGCGGATGCGCAGGCTGGTCTGGATCCATGCTGGTCGCAAACCCATTATGTTGGTTTTTTCATGGCACGGCTCATTTTATAGTCACCTGAGGGAACGCATAGAGGAGACACTCAAACTAAAAGTTTATTATTTTGGAGGATAAAGCAGCAGATATAATTTACAAATTTACAATTTATATAAGGAAAGTACAAAAGGTATGCAAATTACTCCATTCTGGGGCCTTTACGAATAAGCCCCTGGGAAATGTTGAAAAACTTTGAAAACTGCCTTTCACCATGACACTTCAGTTTTATACATGTGCATGATCACATAGTTTGTCAAAGTTTCTAAGAAACATTTAGTCAAAACAATTTAATTTTTCAGAAGTTTAAATAGTTATTTTTTATTTTGGAATTGAGGGAAAAAAGGTTATTTTGAATTGGAAATCTTGGCCTTAAATATATATAACCCTGATGATAGGGTGAAAATTCCGTGCCATTCAGGAAAAAAAAACTTACTGAGGCAAAGTCTATAGCATCTTATTCAAAAGACCTATTACCACTTGAGATTATACCATGATTTATACGGAAGCTATTTGGTATCAATACTTCACAAGGGAGTTAATTTTCCCCTGAAAACATCTCTCGGATGCTGATATTTTTTCCACATGTGTCAACCAATAAGTCATTATAACCTCCTTAGGTATGTCAAGAGTCTTTTAATCTTTTAAGTTATGCACATTTAAAGTTTGTTTGACTTCTTTTGAGTCTTGGCAACTGAAAGTTACTTTTAAAAAACATGCAAGCTTTAAGTCAAATAGGATATGCATGCTATTCCAATTTTTGATATAATTAAATTATTGATTGCATTAGCTGCAATATTCAATATACTTTAAACCTATCTCTCAAGTTAGTCTGCATGTGAATATTCTTATAATAGCAGGCTCTGAACTTATAAATTGACGCTACCCAATGTTCATTGCTTTCACACTGCAATCCCTTGAACTGTGACAAAAATGGGTGATACCAAAATCAAATACCAAATTCAAGGCTTGGTAAAATTCAGGAGATAAACAAATTATAAACGCTTTTCAAATTTTGCAGAATCGTATAATTTAACATCCATCAATCAGCCGTAACAAGGAAATCTCATTAGCTTCGTTATTCCCATATTAAGATTTCTTTTTTTTTTCAAGATTTAACTAGATACTGCAAGTGGTTTAATTAACACAACATGAAATGCAGCATCCATTAAATGTCTTGCATTTATTTCATGTTCCTAAGATAAAAGGAATGAAAAAAATATCATCAAAGGACAAGGTACCGTATAAGTGGTTTTTTCTGCGGTGACTTTATTTCTGCGTTTTCTGCGGTCAGTTTCAGCACCGCAGAAATAAAAACCGCAGAATATTTCTCCATGTTTTTGTTTTTTAACCTGGTACTATATGTGTACTACATTATGATCTGTTTCGTCTACAGTAATAACGACTAACGGATTATAACGGTTAGCGGGTTTTCAAGTTGAATAAAACTGCTGTCTGCTAAGTATGTATTCTGTGTTTGTAAGGATGTACTTATTGTTAATTATGCTAACTTAAGAAAAAAGAAATTTAAACAGCATATATAGTGTTTGCAGATATGCTAAAGATTTGTTTATCACTAAATCATTCAAACCATTTCAACTGTTATACTGCTAGATAATCGTCGTATACTTTAATTGACATCTGATTTATTAAATTAAAGATACTACCGGGGTATATTTTTCACACGTCATTTCACGCTGATCAAAAGATGCATACCTTTCTATTGTTGCGTATTATATTTGTTTGCAAGTAAACAATATAATTGTTTGTAATTACTGTACAGTTTTGTGGTGACGACGATAAACAAATGCGAATATGTACATGCAAATAAAATAGAGTTATGTGACTTAGACTTTGATAAGAGGAGTCGCAGAAATTAAATCACGTTTTGTTCAAAGAATGTGCCGCAGAAATAAAGTCCGCAGAAATTAAAACATGCCAAAATTTGGAAAAACCGCAGAATTTGGAGCCCGCAGAAAAAACCACTTATACGGTATTTATGTAACCAACAGACAAAACTTCATCACAATATTGCTATAAAATGTACCAATCTAAACTTTGTCAAAGCTATAGCATTGATAATGGCAAGCTTATACAGTCAGGCGAGCAAAATAACAAATGGCACAATAATGGCAAGCTTATACAGGCAGGCCAGTGCAATAACAAGTGACATGATAATTGAGTAGCCTCAACTGGGATTTGAACTCCAGACCTCTCGATTCATAAGCGAGCGTGCAAACCCCTCGGCCACGTTGAAGTTAATTGTTCACGGTCTGAAGAAAACCATTTTGTTTGTAACTCTTATTATTTCGACGCTAAACCTGTTGTTTAACACAGATGTAAATAATCATGGAGCTTACTGTAAGCATGTATATCTATAAAGAATGAAACAATATTAGAAATCTTCGACCATTTGGGAACAACTTTGCTTGAAAATTAATGCGCCTGTCATTTGACAATCTTTACGCATTGATCTCCCCTGAATTTTTTGGCGTTAGTGTACATATAAAGGGAAGTAACCGCTTCAAAAAAGTGCACTACTTTAGGCATTTGCAATTGACAGCATTAGGCTCTGAAATTTCGCTACCATTATTTGTTTGGTCTGACGACTCAAACAAATAAAAACCAAATTTTTATTAAAGGGCCATGACTCGGCCAAAAATCATTCAACCGGAAAACCCGTGAAATATGCGCAATAGGACTTGAGCTACAGAACATTAAAATTGCATTAGTAACCCGTGAAATATGCGCAATAGGACTTGAGCTACAGAACATTAAAATTGCATTAGTCTTTGATTTAAATTTTATTGAGAAACTCACTGGCTTGAATGAAACTTTATCGATGAACTCTTTGATTTAAGTTTTATTGATAAACTCTGATTTAAATTCTAGTGAGAAACTTTTTGATAAAACATTTTTTTTGAGAAACTCTTTGTACACTCTTTGAAACAATTAATTTTATTAGAAACTCTGTGATAAAACTTTTTTGACACACTACTGTTTAAACAAATTCTTGATAAACACTTTGTTTTGAGAAACCACCATAAAGCCTTTAAAAGGTATGATTTATCAAGTTGTTACAAGTAAATCCCTTGAGCATTTGATTAAAGTAATTATCAAACAAATATTTAACTATAATAAATCAAACAAACTTTATTTCAAATACCTGATATCCATTTATGTTATTTCAAAGAACAATATTCCACAATTTTGACCAGAAATATTTATTCTCTGTCTACTTTGTGACATATATAGTAAGAGATAATCATAATTATAACAGCAATAAAAAATGTACAATGTAATGTTACCTTGCTTTTATCAGTAACCGAGGATTCATGGCTGGAAAATCCACATATGTTGTATAATGGTTTATGTTAAACACGCAGCCCATTATTATCACTTTATAAGTAGAATGATCATCTTCTATTGTTGAAATAACTCCATTATCTATGAACAATTTTCACTATTTTTTATTTCGCTCGGCAGCTTTGAATACATTGCTTTATTGGATCAGAATCTATCTTGACTGCATGTGACTATATATACTGTTCTTCTGAATTACACATGCAACCTGTAGACTTTTACATTAAAAACTATAACAACACTTTTTTTAATTTTGTAAAATTTTGAAACACTTTCACATATGCTATGTTTGACAATCCTAGCTATTCCATAGCATTCAGTATTTATTCTATTGAATTCTTTGTTACTGTATTAAAAATCCCTTTATTCCAAGACCACAATTGTTCTATTTCAAGCTTTAAAATTAAGTCTTCTCTCCATAATTAATTCCAAATCTTTGATGAATTCTTTGTTCAAAGTTCAGGTCATTAACAACTATAATAACTTTATAAAAGGAAAGCAGTCAATTGCAGTCACTGCAGGATATGTTAGGTAAGTGGTTTCAATTTTCATTCACAATTTTTTTTTCTTTGATAATTATAATTATAATGCTTTGATGTGTTAAAACTCTGTTTTCCTCTTTTTCAAAGCTGAAACCTGATAGTCTCTAATGTAGATCTATAATTTCTATATAAATTTCACGTTTTCAGTCAATATTTCTTCCGCTCACATGATATATATACACACTATTTGTTCTGTAATTTACTTGTATATTTAATTTCAAAGGTTAAAGGCTGTTTCTTGTAAAAACTCAATACCTCATGCTAGTATGGAATATTGTCAGAGCCACAAGCGAATAAATTTCTATATTTCTCCACTTTATGACTTAAAGAGATCGCAATATAACTTTTGTACTTTCCTGAAGAAAATCAGGTTTAACTTAAATTTTAAACCTAAACGCCTGAAGGTGAGTAACAGGAATAATGCTCTGACATAATAATAATTTTTTTTTTCCTTTTTTTTTTTTTAAATAATTAATTGTTGCAACAGTTAACATGTCAGCTATCTGAGAATTTAAGCAGTGTGCATCACATTTCTCAGTGCTATATCATGAGTACTTAACAATTTCTACATAAAGATGTAACCTTTCAATAAAAACTTTTCACCTAAAAATGGGTGTGGAAGGTAGACCTCCTACATACAATGTTTGAAGTTCCTACATCAAAGCTAATTGATCTAAAGGTCTGTTATTACAGTTCCCAGTGATATTTTAACCTTTGACTTTTTGACCTGAAAAAGGGTTTAACTTAACCAAGGTAACATTCACATAAAAAGTTTAAACAACCATATGCTGGACAAAAGCTTTAAGTCAGCAATACTGACTTGTCAGTCTGTCACCAGTCTAGAACAAGGCATGTACATCAAAACTCGAGATCTCATACTGAATCAAACAGTCTGCATCCTCTGACATTTTTCTTTTCATAATTCCACCTGATCTTTGTAGCCAATGCTACTGGGACATGGATGGTAGCTTGCACTAACTAAGTACTTACTTTCCATTAGTTACAGACTCAAACTGTTGTTTTGATCTTTCTTTAGGGTTTTCACTTGTTTTTTTAATGTTTTGAGATTTTTTTTGGTTGTTTTTTTTTTCAGTTTCAAAGACAGTACCAAATTAAAAGTAGCATTATTGAGCATAAAATTTACATAAGTAAAGGTGAAATTCTGAATATTTCCCCTCATTATCTTGATAATTATTTATCACAAAGTCTTCATATTTCACATATTGATTATAGTCATAATTGGGTCACTAATTCAAAGGTCAAGGTTTAAATAAACAACAAGAGATGTCAAACGACAATTATGCTCCCCTTTCTAGCCCTTGGTAATTTTGCCATAAATGGGTACATGGAAGTGTTCAGTTATGGAAAAAAGAAAAATAATGACTACTAGTTATAACCAATCAATATGTGAAATAAAAAGACCTTGACCTTTGAATTATTGACCCGATTATGACTTATCAATATGTGAAATATGAAGACTTTGTGATAAATAATTATCAAGATAATGAGCGGAAACCAATCTGACATTTAAGGCCCCTGTGACCCTGACCTTTGCAATAGTGACCCGTAAAAAAAAGGGTCATCTTCTACATATGACCAATCAATATGTGAAATATGAAGACTCTTTAATAAATAGTTTTCTAGATAATGTGCAGAAACCATTCTGACATTTAGGACCCCTGTGACCGTGACATTTGAACTAGTGACCCCAAAATCAATAGGGTCATGTACTACATATGACAATCAATATGTGAAATATGAAGAGTTTGTTACAAATAATTTTCAAAACCATTTTGACATTTAAGGCACCTGTGACCTTGACCTTTGAACTAGTGACCCCAAAATCAATATGGGTCATCTATTAGTTATGAATAGTCAATATGTGAAATATGAAGACTTTGTGATAAATCGTTTTCAAGATAATCAGCGGAAACCATTCTGACATTTAAGGCCCCTGTGAGCTTGACCTTTGAACTATAGTGACCCCAAAATCAATAGAGGTTAATCTACTACATATGACCAATCAATATGAGAAATATGAAGACTTTGTGATAAATTGTTTTTAAGATAATCAGTGGAATCCATGTGGTCTATTGACGGACAGATCAACCGACCGACATTAGCAAAACAATATACAGCCTCTTCTTTGAAGGGGGGCACAAAAATAGGTGAGCTAAATAAAAACAGATCAAAACGGACAGAAATAAAACTGTCATTCTTTATCAATATTCAATTAAAGAAATCCACTATTCCAAGCGTCAATGACACTATTGGCTCAGAAAAAACTTGCACACAATCTAACAAACAAATCTGATTAATGCCTTTGTCTTGGAAATACAACATGTCTGAGAGAAGGAAAAACAATTAGCAATCATGTTACGAAGTTTCCTATACAAATGAAGGTGGGCTGTGTTATTGTATGCAATTGATTATTCATTATTACATTTTTTTTATGCTCCCCGAAAAAATTTCGGGGGAGCATATAGTCGCCACCTTGTCCGTCCATCCGTCTTTCCGTCCATCCGTCCGTCCCCTTTTCTTGTCCGGGGCATAAGTTTGAAACAACAAGAGGTATCAACATGAAACTTTGTAGGTCGATAGATCTCATTGAGTAGGTGTGAAGTGCACAAGAACCGTAACTCTGCCTTGCCTAATTTTTGAATTATCCCCCTTTGTTTATTTTACACTTTGAACTTTGTCTGGGACATAACTCTAAAAGTATAAGAGGTATCAACATGAAACTTTGTAGGTAGATAGATCTCATTGAGTAGGTGTGCAGTGCACAAGAACCGTAACTCTGCCTTGCCTAATTTTTGAATTACCCCCCTTTGTTTATTTTACACTTTGAAATTTGTCCGGGACATAACTCTAAAAGTATAAGAGGTATCAACATGAAACTTTGTAGGTCGATAGATCTCATTGAGTAAGTGTGCAGTGCACAAGAACCGTAACTCTGCCTTGCCTAATTTGTGAATTATCCCCCTTTGTTTATTTTACACTTTGAACTTTGTACGGGACATTACTCTTAAAGTATAAGAGGTATCAACATGAAACTTTGTAGGTAGATAGATCTCATTGAGTAGGTGTGCAGTGCACAAGAACCGTAACTCTGCCTTGCCTGATTTTTGAATTATTCCCCTTTGTTTATTTTACACTTTGAACTTTGTCCGGGACATAACTCTAAAAGTATAAGAGGTATCATCATGAAACTTTGTAGGTAGATAGATCTCATTGAGTAGGTGTGAAGTGCACAAGAACCGTAACTCTGCCTTGTCTAATTTTTGAATTATCCCCCTTTGATTATTTTACACTTTGAACTTTGTCCGGGACATAACTCTAAAAGTATAAGAGGTATCAACATGAAACTTTGTAGGTAGATAGATCTCATTGAGTAGGTGTGCAGTAAACAAGAACCTTAACTCTGCTTTGCCTACTTTTTGAATTATCCCCCTTTGTTTATTTTTACACTTTGAACTTTGTCCGGGACATAACTCTTAATGTATAAGAGATATCAACATGAAACTTTGTAGGTAGATAGATCTCATTGAGTAAGTTTGCAGTGCACAAGAACTGTAACACTGTCTTGCCTACTTTTGGAGTTATTGCCCTTTGTTCATTTTGACACTTTGAACTTTGTCTGAGACATTACTCTAAAATTATAAGAGATATCAACATGAATCTTTGTAGATAGATAGGTCTCATTGGGTGGAAGTGCATTGCTTAAGAATCATTACTCTGACTTGCCTTATTTTGAAGTAATTGCCCTTTGTATATTTTTACTTTTTGACTTTTGTCCTGGACATTACTTTAAAACTATTAGAGATATCAACATGAAACTTTGTAGGTAACTAGATATAATTGGATAGAACTGCAATGCTTAAAGAACCTAAACAAAGCCTGGTCTAATTTTGGAGTTATTGCCCTTTGTTCATTTTTACACTTTGACTTTTACCCGGGACATAACTCTGATATCATCAGGAAACTTCATAGATAAATAGATCTCATTGAATAGAAGTGCAGTGCAAAAAAACATAACTCCGCTTTGCCTAATTTTGGAGTTTTTGCCCTTTGTTCATTTTTTTTATACTTTCCTGTGTCCAGAACCTTCTCGGGGAGCATCACCCGGTTCAACCGGTTCTTGTTTAATTATTATTCTTTTTTTTTAAGGGAAGTGGGAGGAGGGATGGGGGGGCAGATCACCCCAGGTGTGACAATTCTAAGGTTTTTGATCACACCTACATTGTAACTGCCACCAAACAACTACTCTAGAGCTCTGCTTTTCATGGTGCCCCGGGCAGAATTTAACGAATACAAAAGTCTGTTATCTGGTTTAATATTTTGCTGCAACTTAAATTGTAGAGCACCCTAATTCTAGCGAGGAACCCATACAAATGTTTTCTGGAAAAAAATCTCTTTTTTTTTCTTAATAAGAAACAGAGTGAATATATCTATAATAATTGTGCAAACACGCAATTAAAAAATTGAAGTTCACTTTCTGTAGAATTTTTCAAAATTACATTTTATCACATTCAGAAGGAATGATATACTTGAACCAGATCCTGTTCAGTAGCAATTTGAAACTACTGCACATAATTATACAAGTACTTATATCACAGTTTTACTGACCTTTTGCTTATCAATTAATTCACAATTTATTAGCATCATGTAAACAGACACTCAAATACTGTCATGTTTCCAACACATTTTTTGTCAATGTGTGAATAAACTTACATCATACAGCTGTTGCTATTCTAGCAATAGTATTTTCCTAATGAAATATTCATTTTACTATGCTCCATATCAAACAGATGTTTAAACTGAGATGGGGCAATCATTAGTACATTTATTACATAATATGTACTCAATATTAGGAAAGGAATGTTAATATACAGTTACAAAATGACAAGGGAAAGTCAAAATTCAATGATGTCATGAAAATTATTTCTCTGTGCTCAACATATTCAAAGTTCAACATATTTAACATTTAAAAATTTATTTAACAGACACTTAAATTGAGGGTCAGACCCTGTCCCCTTGCCTGATAGCCCCCTGCCAATAAATTATCTTTAACATTTTAATACAAATGGGGTATCTGTCTTAATCTTTTAACTTAATTGTATACAAACCATTTCCACAAGAATTTAAACAAAAAATTGCAATTTACTGTAAAGTATCAAAAATTAAATAATGTCATGAAAATAACCTCTCTTCTAAAGGTTAAGATCAACACATTTTTATTGACTGTCTTTCTGTTAGAACGGCTGTCTTTACATTCGAATTTAAACTCTACAACAATGCAATCAAAATTGATATCAGTGAATGGCCAAAACAACAATCCTAATGTCCAAAACAACAAACCTAATGTCCAATACATTTTACAATCCTAATGTCCAATACAACAATCCTTATGTCCAAAACAACAATCCTAATAAGTGCCTGGATGTAATTAACCATTAATTTTATACATAGGTTCTTAAAGCCCTGAAACCTGCTGGAAGCAAAAGTTAATTAAGCACCCTTAAATGCCACCAGTATAATTATGCATAGTGCCAGGTAAGTCTGCAGCTACAAGTGACAGACTTAGATCTAAACAGTTGGTATTTTGTATTGGCTCCACATAATAGTTCATAACATTTTATTGATAACACAGTCATGGAAAATTGGGTTCACTTTATAAAAATTGTTATTCAAATGTAAAATTTGTTACATCTCTCAGAGCATCACAATTGCAGTACTGTCATTTATTAGCTGATATTAAATTTCTAAATTGACCGAACTCTCTACCACCATGAATAAATCATTCTCCTGTCATAGTGATGGATGGAATTGTTCTGGCAGTACCATAGAGGTAGTGTTACCATACATCTGTAATTATCTTCACCCCTTTTTTCTATGGTGATTAATGGATCTGTATTCATATATATGAAACATTAGACTTAAATTTCAATGGAAAGCATCTCAAAGACACCACACATGGTTTTTGTAGAAGGAAGCTAATTCATTTCATCTACATAGTGTAGTAGTCTCAAAAAGGCCATGGCCTATAAATTGTGGGAGAAGTGATTAATATACATCTCTAGTAAATGTGTTAAAACTGTTGATAACAGTGAAACACATGTGAATTCTGAATCTCATTAATTTTTCAAACCTATGTCAGTACATTTTCCTCGATCATATCAATAACTCGAATGACCTGCAATTATATAGCTTACAAAAATAATGCTTGCTACACCTGAAACATTTATGCAACCACTATAATGGCACAGAATTTAGGGCCCAAAATGCTGCCCTGTTGAATTCCCATGCGGGGACACTGCACATGCAGCAACTTACTTTTTTTATTTGGAACTTCAAACTTTTCATTGTTTATATATAGTTTTACCTTGTAATAAAACATTCTTTAGTCAAAATCATCATCAGAGGAAGAATATTGTATTAAAAATATACCTAGAACACTTTATTTCTTGTACAATTAAATATAACTCAAATCTCATAATATTATGACACTGATGGTCAGTCATTCAAAGGTTAAGGTTATATTTAAGTTTGTTTTGTCATCAAAGTTCTTTTGTCCAAGTAGAAATCATATCCATATATTCAGTTACAAAGTTATGACACTCTAAGCTAAATTCAATATTTGACATTGATAGTCAAGGTCATTTATAGGTCAATGTCATATTTGAATTACTAAACATGTCAGTTTTGTTATGTGTTCTTTTGTTCATCAAATCCATAAATAAACATCAAAGTTATTGCCAACTGTAGGAAAATTCACTAATTTGACCTTTTGTGTCAAGGTCAAATTAAGGTCAATGTCAAGTTCAATTAAACCTTCTTTAATGTCTTTTGCAAAGGATTGCTGTATAAAGACAATCCATTCATTACTTCCAAAGTTACAGCCAATTACAGTTAAATTACAATTATTTGACCATAAGGTTAAGGTCATCTATGAATAAAGGTCAAATTGAGTTGATCTTCTTTAAAACATTGTCCTTAATGACCTACTTGTGCCTTAGTATAAAGACATGCCAGTCAAAAATAAAGTTAGAGCCAAAAAAAAAGCAAAATTTAATAATTTGATTCTCAAAGTAATGGTCATTGATCATGTTACTGTCGATATGGTTTACTTTAAGGTCTTGTCCAATGGATTGTAATGTGTCCTAGTATGAAGATAATCCAAACATAAATAATAAAGTTATAATAGCCAATTATAGCAAAAATCAAGTGAAACTCAAAGTTAAAGTTTTCAAACTGCAACAGCAAAGGCAACTGGAATTGAAACCAACAACATGATTCGTCATGGCTCAGCGCAAAATTCAGCTAAGTCAATATTTCACCTAAAAGGACTTTTTCATAAATTCTGAAAACTAATCAAATACCCCTTTATCCCTGAAAATATTTTGAACATTATTACTTCCTTGTATTAATAATTATATTTAAATTTCAAGTAAACTAAGTCAAACTGATCAAATTAGTTACTGCAAAACTAGTTTAAGTCAAGTTAGTATGAGTGATTAAAACCACTGATTCATAATATTGACAAAAATGACTCTTGATAAGCCGTCGGTCAATAAAATTTTCATTTTTTTCTGAGGGTGGTCTTTGTTAACAGGTTTGACAGTGTATAAAATATCAATATGGAAAGTTAATCTTCAAGTCACTTACTGCATGAAACTGTTGGTTATTATATTGAAACTGACATACACTGTGAGAACACTCCTTTTCAGTCCGATAAAGCCAGTTGCCTGACCAATAAAACAAGAGCCATGTCAACATGGCCATCCCCTGCCGAATGTGTTTGCTCATTGGAAGAATGTATATGTAGTAGAGCAGAATAACTCCATTTTAAGGTCTTTTGGTAATGAAAACTGATGGCTATAGTGATTACAGATTTGAAACCTATGTGAATACTGATGGCTGAAAATAACAAAGGGCAATTACTGAAAAACAATGCAGGGTAGGTTATCATTCTTGTGTGCTGCATCCCTCCTCAGTAAAATCTATCTACCTATGAAGTTTCAAGTTGATACCTCAAATACTTTTAAGAAAAAAATTGAATTGAAAAATTAAGTATGAAAAATAACAAAGGGCAATAACTCAAAAATTATAAAAGGTAGAGTTATCATTCTTGTGCAATGCAAACCTCCTGAGTTAGATCTATGCACCTATGAAGTTTCATAATGATATCTCAAAGGCCTTTTGAGTTATGCTCTGGACAAAAATTAATTTTGAAAAATAACAAAGGGCAATAACTAAACAATTATGCAGGGTAGAGTTATCGTTCTTGTGCACTGCACTCCTCCTCAATGAGATCCATCCAGCTATGAAGTTTCAAGTTGATACCTCAAATACCTTTTGAGATAAGCTCCAGACAACATATTATGAAAAAGAACAAAGAGGAATAACTCAAAAATTGTATAGGGAAGAGTTATCATTCTTGTGCACAGCATTCCTCCTCAATAATATCTATCCACCTATGACATTTCATGTTGACATCTCAAACACTTTTGAGTTATGCTCCACTCGGGTGAAAAATTAGGTATGAAAAATAACAAAGGGCAATAACTCAAAAATTCTGAAAGGAAGAGTTATCATTATTTTGCACTGCACACCTCCTGAGAGAGATCTATGCACCTATGAAGTTTCATGTTGATATCTCAAAGGCTTTTTGAGTTATGTTCTGGACAAAAATTAATTTTGAAAAATAACAAAGGGCAATAACTAAAAAATTATGCAGGGTAGAGTTAATACTCTTGTGCACTGCACTCCTCCTCAATGAGATCCATCCAGCTATGAAGTTTCAAGTTGATACCTCAAATACTTTTTGAGATAAGCTCACTGGACAAAATAGCATGAAAAAGAACAAAGGGCAATAACTCAAAAATTGTACAGGGAAGAGTTATCATTCTTGCGCACAGCATTTTTCCTCAATAAGATCTATCCACCTATGACATTTCATGTTGATATCTCAAACACTTTTTGAGTTATGCTCCACTCAGGTGAAAAATTAAGTATGAAAAATAACAAAGGGCAATAACTCAAAAGTTATGAAAGGTAGAGTTATCATTCTTGTGCACTGCACACCTCCTGAGTGAGATCTATGCACCTATGAAGTTTCATGTTGATATCTCATAGGCTTTTTGAGTTATGCTCTAGACAAAAATCAATTTTGAAAAATAACAAAGGGCAATAACTCAAAAATTATGCAGGGTAGAGTTATCATTCTTGTGCACTGCACTCCTCCTCAATGAGGTCTATCCACCTATGAAGTTTCAAGTTGATAACTCAAATACATTTAGAGATATGCTCCGGACAAAAATGTGTAATAATGTGGCTACTCTATTGTTCTCTCTATTGTTCTTTTTAGCCACACAAAAGAAAATAGCCACATAAAAGCATTACGGAATGAATGACATCAAAGAGAAAGAACAGTTACCTATTGTCCCTCTAGCCACATAATTACTGTCCTGTGAGTGCGGAAGGACGGACGGACAGACAGAAGGTCGGACGGACGGAGACTATTACTATATCCCCCGCCGCCTTTTCGGCGGGGGATAATTAAAGCCACCCTTAATAAAAAATCTGGCTACTATTAACATTACAATAAATGAAATAAGTCCACAAAAATGTGGTCCATAAAAAAATATAATTTAAAACATTTACATTTTCAATATTTAACTAAATCATTCTCATGAAGTAAATAATTATAATCCACATAATAACAAACTCATTCATTAAAACTATATACTTATAATCCATCTTCAGTCTACTATTAATTGCATTTTTAGTCAACTGAAAACCAGTCCAAAACTCTGTGAGTCTAAAAGTTATAAGCCATTATAAATACATGTATAAGCATGTAATGCAACTAAAAAAGTAATCCACAAAAACTTTAAATCCACTTTTATATAAACTATAGGTCCAATAAAGATATAGTCCAAAAAAACTTAGAACTATTCACAATCATACCATAATTACACAAGCCCACTAAAAAAAATAGCAGCACTTAACCTGTCCACTTAAACAGCTTTTGGCTAAATTTTATTATCAACAGTTACACAGTCCCCTTTAACTTGTTCGCAAACAAAATACAAATATAATGTGAGTCTGTTCTAATCTATAATACACTATGATCAAAGACAGAGGAAAAAACACCTTATAATCCTCTATCTATAATCTATTGACTTGAAGGGAAAAAAGAAGACATTTCCCAACCAATACTTATGCTTTTAGGTGGTTAATATCCTAGTATTGATAACGTTTGTGAGTGAAATACGACAGTGCATGGCAGCCTAGGATAGTCACTGGCTGGAACTAATAATTTTGTAATTTCCTGTCATCATCTTCTCTTTTCTCTACATAAAACCAGCCTGGTCCCTGAAGTTTAATCAACCATGTAACTTTGCCATTCAAAGAGACATATCTGTTTTCCCCCTTTCCATATGGCTCCCAGACTGTCATTCAGTACAATTACATTTATAATGTCCAGAACTGCTAAAGTATTGTCCACTAAATTATCAAAATTTATAAAGAAATAGCCAAATATGGAAACTGATCACAAATTTTTTAACATGTAATTGATTAAAATATGTTCAATTAGCAACACGGTGATTTAGAAAAAAACAAGTACTTCATATCCGACAGTTACTACACAGAATGATCCGGATTCTAGATCCAATATGATATCTGTATTACAGAAATAAACATCAGGCTTTCCTATCAGGAACTCAACAGAGTCCTTCATTATATAATGCTGCTCTCTGGTCTTGAATCCCAAAAAAGTCATATTATTTACTGGTCACAAATGTGTATATAACAAGTGCGATATGAAACACTGATTTTTTGATAAAAAATATGATGAAATGACAAAGCCTGAAAAAAATGGGCCATTAATAATGTTTACAACAACCTGCACTCCACTTGAACCTGCCCACTGACATTATTTTCTTTCAGAAAACCTGGTTAAAAATATGCTTTAATATATATTGATGAACTGATATGTGAAAGTCAGTGTTTACTGATATACATGTATATAAATCTTTTGCATACATGAAACTGGCTTCATTCATCTTTGATGTTCAATATATCTTAAAACCTGACAGAATCAGTGCAAACTGTCTTCCCTTAGCTAAATCTAATTACTTCAGGCAATTTCAAAGCTGTGCATGTGTTCATAGAGAAATGTAGAAGCCTCACAGTGTTTGCATCATTAAATAATCCGATGTCATCATCTTGATAAAATCTTATGCATTTATGTTCCCTTGCCATTGCTTTTTGTCTGTCAACTTTAATTGCTTTATTTTCCTGGAAGTCTGAAACTAATGTCCATTAACTGGCACCATCTTAAAATTAGGTAACATGTTCCAGGAAGAGCTTTCTATCTTTGGTTATTTCCAGAACAGACAAGCTTGTCTTAAAATAAGTAGGGATGGCACTGTCAGTATACAAGTTTCCGTTTAATGGAAATATATGGTTTAAGGTCTGAGTATCAGTTAACAGCATTAATAACCAAGTACTTGACAGAACAAGAGCTGTCAGTTGGGCAATGCCCTTCAAACTACTCTTGCAAGTGTAAATATAGAAATATAGAACAAAGGCATGTAAAATATAGGAACAAACAAAGAGGAATTAATATTTCATTCATAATTCATGAATGTGACAAAGTTGTAAAAAGTGCAGTTCATAAATTCATGGATTCATGAATAGTATTTAAATCTTCAATATTTGTCAAGTCTGTAATTATCTAGTCAGAAGTAATCACTTTGGTCTGCATCAATTCAAAATCTTGAGTCACGTCAAGACAAGTCTGAAACAGTTAAGTGCATCTTTAGTCAAGTCCGACATTGCTCTACATCAGTCAAATCAAACTTTGGTCATTAACAGTGAAATTGCATTTTGTTATGCAACAGTCAAGTCACACTTTGTTTTGCAACAGTCAAATCACACTTGGTTCTGCAACAGTCAAGTCATGGTTTGGTCTACAACAGTCAAGACACACTTTGCAGAACAAAATGTGATTTGGCTGTTTCAAAAACAAAGTGTCTTGACTGTTGCAGACCAAGGTGTGTCTTGACTGTTGCAGAACTAAGTGTGACTTGACTGTTGTTGACCAAAGTCTAACTTGACTGTTTTTGACCAAAGTCTGACTTGACTGTAGCAGAACAAAGTCTGACTTGACTGTTGTTGACCAAAGTCTTACTGGACTGTTTTTGACCAAAGTCTGACTTGACTGTTGCAGAACAAAGTGTAACTTGACTGTTGCAGAACAAAATGTAACTTGACTGTTGTTGACCAAAGTATGACTTGACTGTTGTTGACCAAAGTATGGCTTGACTGTTGTTGACCAGAGTCTGACTTGACTGTTGCAGACCAAAGTGTAACTTGACTGTTGCAGAACAAAGTCTGACTTGACTGTTGTTGACCAAAGTATGACTTGACTGTTGCAGACAAAAGTCTGGCTTGACTGTTGCAGAGCAAAGTGTAACATGACTGTTGCAGAACAAAGTCTGACTTGACTGTTGTTGACCAAAGTCTGACTTGACTGTTGTTGACCAGAGTCTGACTTGACTGTTGTTGACCAAAGTCTGACTTGAATTTTGCAGAATAAAGTCTGACTTGACTGTTGCAGAACAAAGTGTAACTTGACTGTTGCAGAACAAAGTCTGACTTGACTGTTGTTGACCAAAGTATGACTTGACTGTTGCAGACAAAAGTCTGGCTTGACGGTTGCAGAGCAAAGTGTAACATGACTCTTGCAGAACAAAGTCTGACTTGACTGTTGTTGACCAAAGTCTGACTTGACTGTTGTTGACCAGAGTCTGACTTGACTGTTGTTGACCAAAGTCTGACTTGAATTTTGCAGAACAAAGTCTGACTTGGCTGTTGTTGACCAAAGTCTGACTTGACTGTTGTTGACCAGAGTCTGACTTGACTGTTGTTAACCAAAGTCTGACTTGACTGTTGTTGACCAAAGTCTGACTTGACTGTTGCAGAACAAAGTCTGACTTGACTGTTGCAGAACAAAATGTAACTTTACTGTTGCAGAACAAAATGTAACTTGACTGTTGCAGAGCAAAGTGTAACATGACTGTTGCAGAACAAAGTCTGACTTGACTGTTGTTGACTAAAGTCTGACTTGACGGTTGTTGACCAAAATCTGGCTTGACTGTTGTTGACCAAAGTTTGACTTGACTGTTGTTGACCAAAGTCTGGCTTGACTGTTTTTGACCAAAGTCTGACTTGACTGTTGTTGACCAAAGTCTGACTTGACTGTTGTTGACCAAAGTCTGACTTGACTGTTGCAGACCAAAGTTTGACTTGACTGTTGTTGACCAAAGTCTGACTTGACTGTTGTTGACCAAAGTCTGACTTGACTGTTGTTGACCAAAGTCTGACTTGACTGTTGTTGACCAAAGTCTGACTTGACTGTTGTTGACCAAAGTCTGACTTGACTGTTGCAGAACAAAGTCTGACTTGACTGTTGTTGACCAAAGTCTGACTTGACTGTTGTTGACCAAAGTCTGACTTGACTGTTGTTGACCAAAGTCTGACTTGAATGTTGCAGAATAAAGTCTGACTTGACTGTTGTTGACCAAAGTCTGACTTGACTGTTGTTGACCAAAGTCTGGCTTGACTGTTGCAGAACAAAGGGTAACTTCACTGTTGCAGAACAAAATGTAACTTTACTGTTGCAGAACAAAGTGTAACTTGACTGTTGCAGAGCAAAGTGTAACGTGACTGTTGCAGAACAAAGTCTGACTTGACTGTTGTTGACCAAAGCCTGACTTGACTGTTGTTGACCAAAGTCTGACTTGACTGTTGTTGACCAAAGTCTGACTTTACTGTTGTTGACCAAAGTCTGACTTTACTGTTGTTGACCAAAGTCTGACTTGACTGTTGTTGACCAAAGTCTGGCTTTACTGTTGCAGACCAAAGTCTGACTTGACTGTTATTGACCAAAGTCTGACTTGACTGTTGCCGAACAAAGTGTCTTGACTGTTGCAGAAAAAAGTGTGATTTGACTGTACATTCTGGCATATATTGCCCTACCTTTGCAGTGCTCTTCGCCAAAGTGTAGTCAGGTACGGTTTGTCAGCCTACTGAATGGTACCCATTTATAGAGTATAACAGAGTATCATTGTAAAAGAGTTGCTTCCCTTTATTTCATGTTCGCTGTTTGTTGCCGAATCTTTATGTGCTGTTAATTAACTACATAACTTGTATATTTGTGTGTTTCTATACCTTTACATCTTGTTTACTTTAAAAAATTTAAAATTCAAGTAAATTAGCATGAATCATAATGCAGCTTGTGCTTCTAGTATATACATGTATAATCCAGCTGATAATAACATGTAAAAACAAAATAATTTTGAAGATATCAAACTTTTTTTTTTGATATTTTAATTAAAGCCCTGTTTGGAAAAAATTATAACCCATCATTTTTATCAGAGAATATACATTATAAACATTATAAGCTACAGACATTAATATAATCAAGTTACAACAGATGTTTTACCCAATAAAATATACTAATTTACTTTCTGTCCCATCAATCAAATTATTTATATTATTTGAATCAATCAATTAATAAATTTTATACAGTATTTGTTTCTAAAGCCATTTT
Organism: Ruditapes philippinarum; assembly: GCF_026571515.1. Classification (NCBI taxonomy): domain Eukaryota; kingdom Metazoa; phylum Mollusca; class Bivalvia; order Venerida; family Veneridae; genus Ruditapes; species Ruditapes philippinarum. Next base: position 113,759 of record NW_026867112.1, on the reverse strand, counting down.
TGTTACACAAAATTCTTAAGCTAATTTGGTTAAGCAATTTAAAATCAAGCTTTGCATGTCTTTCAAAGTTTACTATCAAAGACCAAAAATTGTTCATACATAATATAGATTGTCTCATTCCTTATATTTGTGTCTGTATAAATAAACTCTTGTTTATCAAGTCTATGCAATGACTGTTTTTCTAATATCATGGCTATTGAATATTTATAAAGGATGCCATATTTAACCAACAATAATTGAGACTGATATCTTCTTGAAGACAATATAACAGCACATCTAGTTGTATAAAAGCTCTACAACAATTTACTTATAACAGTTTGGGCCTGCTGTATATTTTTCCAACAATATAATTAATAAAAAATAGTTATTAGCACCCTCATTCATATAGTCCCCCATCCCATTAGCTTTAAAGTCCCACCTACTAACTGTAAATGTCATTGTGACTATAATTGCAGCTTTACTTAATAAGAATCTTGCGCCCCCTCCTTCCAGTACAAGTGGACACGACTAAGATTAGCACCTGAGTAACATCCATAAAAGCAGACTGGAAAACTCCCTTCCTGGATAGAATTCTGTATATTATTTCCAGTTCTGACATATCAGCAAACAAATAGCTGTATCCTAAATAAACTGACAATAAAAATTGTTTCAACCCTTTCCAAGCTTAGTATCTTAAATAGACTAATGTCCAACTTTCAATCTGGAAAAAAACGAGGAAATTTTGAAATATGTATAACTGAATATTTACCAGAACAGTTCAGACCATAATCAGACTACAAGGGGGAGGGTGACAGCTGACCGTGGGCTGCACTGGTAATATAGGAAGATTAAGTTATCCTTTAATCATTTTTTGGGGGCAAATTTTGAACTATGTACTGAATAAATAGCAAACAGAGCAGACCATGAACAAAAGGCACACGGAAGTGCTAAATGACCTTTGTCTTTACAACACTCATGAGGACGCATGGGTGCAGCACTGGACACACTGGTGAAATCAATTACCACCAGCAGGTTAATGTTCATCTTAATTCATTTTGCAATGGCAAATATATTTTCCATCTCAACAAAGAGCATTTATGTTAACTTTTCCTTTTTTATATTGTTTTTTTTTTTTCATTTTTTACGCCTTTTTTTTAACAGTATTTCAGTCATATAGGCGGATAGTTTTCTAACCATCGTTCCTGGAGAGTTACACCAGTACTAGACTACCTTCCTCCGCGCTAAACTACCAATTGAAAGCATCTTCCGGGGATCAAACCCACGCCAGAGAGGTAACTGGATTAGAAGTCATCGACTCTAACCCCCCGACCACGGATGATCCTTTTTAAAATGATCACATAGAACGGTAATTTAAGACATAAAAGGACTAGATAAAACAGTCCTGAATTAGACTTTGGACTAGATAAAAAAAGTGCAGTTACAGACTATTCAAACTATTGAATTATATAAAAATACGCATTTAGCCAATGATTTCAGAACTTTTAACAAATGAACAAATACTACTTGTAGTCACCTCAAGCTTTATACAAACATGAGTTAATGACTTTAATGAAATATTGGTTTAAAACATTTACTTTATATTGGGTATAAATATTGAACATATCATCTGACATGCTTCTATCAGTTATTTTAATGATTTCCAATAATTTTTACTTGATTAAGGTTTTCTCACATTTGTGAATGACCTTGATCTGGGAAAGCCCAAAACCTGTGCTCTGCACATCATCTCCTAATGGTGGTTAACATTTCTGCCAAATAGTTTCAATTTCCTTCATCTGTTCAAGAGATACAGAGCTAACACAAAACTTTGAATATTTCAATTGTGATGACCTTGACCTTGAAACCCAAACATGTGTTCTGCTTATCATCTTCTTATTATTTACATTTCTGCCAAGTTGTCAAATCTCCATCCATCGGTTTAAAAACTACAGAGTGGGCACCATGTCACTTTTCTGAAAATAATATTTACTGAAACTTTTTGTTTCCAAATTACCCACCTCAGTATCTCTTTGTGTGGATGGACATTCTTTCTGAATTGTTGTTATTGTATAATATTTCTGTTAATCTTCTTTGATCGCTAAAACCTCATCAGCAAAATTTTTTCACCCCATATAAAGCAACTTTTTCCCCCCAACTATCACATTAATGTATGGAATAAACAATGGACATTCATCCCATAATGTCACCTGAGTGCCGACAGATGACCCTTAGGGGCATAAAATCATATGTCCCTGAATAATTTGGACAAATAATTAAGTTTCAATCTGAATCACTGGATCCGTTGCTATTATTTTTTGTTAATACATTTGTATTATCACTCATGATTCAACGATTATAATATCTAGTACTTAAACTCAAAACTCTTCAACAATTATTACCTAATTACCTACACTCATATACAGTATGACTATATAAATAATTTATCCCTTAATAAATCATTGCATTGTTGTATATCCATTATGATTGAATATTAACTTTTTTATTTTTGGTTTTCGTGCAGTTTATAATTAGTGTTTGCAAGTTTGCAAATCAAAATTTGTCTGGTCTAATTTAACAGAATTTTAATACTGTTGAACCGGAAAGTCTTAACCATTGCAGGATACAAATACTGTGATTGAAGCATCTTCATGCTTTACATCCTTTCAATATTCAGATATATACAGTTGTCTATCAACTGATTAAATATTACCACAAAAATTATAAACTTACGTCATTTAAACACCTTACGTATCATGAACTTCCTCATCCAATTTATTCCAGTCTAAGCTATTATATTATATAGTCGCTGAAGACAGTTATTTGTAGGACTAAGATAATGTCAATAAAGTGGAACTGTCATTTCATATTAACTGCCATGTGTTCTTACAGCCAATACATTCTTTAACTACTGTCAATTTTTCACCGTATCGTCCCATATTGATGCCCCATTCTAATAAACTCCCCATCAATAAAGAAATAGCTTTCCTGACATTAAGCTGGCAATCAGGTGACAATTAACTGATAACACAGTTAATTAATTTAGTTTATATAAAAGTTTAATTTTGTTTGATTGTGTTGGAAGCTAGAAACTTATTGAAACAGTCTCTCCCATATGTTCCTGGAACCAACCAGGACTAAGCAATGACTGTAAAGTTTCTTGCTCAAGGAAACAACGACTTGCCCCTGACAGGGTTTAAACCCATGCGGCCAGAGCAATCCTTAGATTACTAGTCACAAGCATTAACCACTCGGCCACGCTGTCACTCCTGTTTTGAATGACAATTAAATTAAATGAGAAATAACAAAAATTCACAGCGATAACAAAAATATGAGTTTGGTAATTATACATTCACTGGTTCCCATCTGACAACAACAACTGGAAATTAAATGGCATGAATGCAAAGACAATTGGTAATGCAATGATAGCAAAGTCTGTGTGTTGCCATCTACTGCTTTAATACTAAGAAGGGAAATTTTACTTAAGAAGAAAACATGTGCACTATTGTCAATATTACAATAACCATCATGACTGTATTATACAGATATAGAATACACATGTACTGGAAACACAATGGCAAGAAATCATCATAAAATTAAAATAAATTTCAAGGAGGCTTTTATGTCAGCATGTGTAGGTTTTATAGAAGGAAATAAAATAGTTTACGATAAGAAGTTTGTATACAACTTAAATGCCATGGTTTGGTACATTGAAAATATCTGATTCCTTGTAGATGTAATAAAATGGAAACTGGTCACATTATCGATGGAAATATTTTAACCTAAGTACATTTATTACCATGCAAACCTAATAAATACATGTACCATGCAATCCTAGTAATTATTATATTACAGGCATGTTCACGGCTGTTTAATTGGATAAAAAAATGCTCATAAACTGTTAAAAAAACAGTTCATGAACCATTTGTTGGTAACCTTTAAAGTGACCCATGTTTTATATCAATTTTGTAGAATTTTAAGGTGATGCCCATGAAGTTTCTAAAGTAGACAAGACTGAATTGTCATCAAGTATTCCTTTAAAAGTCTATGTAAACTAAGTGATCCCAGGGGCAGAGCAAATTTTGACTACAGGGGTAAATATCAACTTTATAATTTCTACTTCTCCAAACCCTCCCAAGGTGTGCACGTCGCGAAGAAGGCACACAGCAGGTCAACGTCAAGTCATCTCAAGTACCAGAGACGACTGGTTGACCTGTCATGACTAACTCGGAAGGGTCAGGCACTAACAAGAGCTGTTTAATGTTAACCAACTGTTTGTTGCCGTCACAGAACATGATGATTTGCCAGTATTGTCTTTTCCTCCAACGAACGAAGAACAGAATAAGGAAGATCGACTAGAAAAAGACGTCCCCGATGAGACTTCTAAAGTGGACCGGCATGGACGCTGAGATCTCGGACATATGGAATTTCCGGTGCCGAGCTAAATCAAAACTAAACACATATAATTTCTAAGGAGAAGATGTTCAGAGATATTTTAGCTCCTGTTAAATACTTATACATCAGACTGGAACCATTTTTAAAAAATTTGTAGATCAAGAGATTCAGTCAAAATCTACCATGTGACAAAAGAGGAATTGTGGATGACTACAATTTGTGGATACCAACAGACAATGCACGATGAACATCATGCTATTAGAAATGTCAACTTCTTCACAGGTCAGGAAAAAAATGTGTATCTAGAAAATTCCATGTCCTAGACACTGAAAGCAATATTGCCATTGAAAATATTTAATGCTCACAAAGATTTTATAATAATTATGTTCAAAATTAAAACTATAGTCATCAAAGTCATCATCACTGAAACTGCTGATAGGAGATAGATTTACATTTAAAGCAAATACTTAGTACCTTGGAATGTTTATATGACCATCATTAGTGAAGAAGTAAGACATGTTTATATGATTATAATAGACCAGTATTTGTGAACTAGAAAGATATGCTTTATATGACCACCATTCCTGAACCAGTAAGACAAATTTATATAACCATTATTAGTGAATTAGTAAGACATGTCCATTTAAGTCATCATAAATGAACTGCAGTCAATCTTCATTTGCTCAAAATAGGAGGACCTGTGCAAATTTGTTTGAGAAATTGGTAGTTCGAGCCAACAGAGAGTGAACTATTATCAAGTAGGAAATAAGCCTAAGGGTCCTAAGGGTTTTCATTGGTCAAATGATAAATATGTCTACATAATTGTTTGTAAGTACATCAGTTTGTTGAATACTTGTAAATATAATGAGTATAAACGGTACACTGTGTTAATCTATATCCATGCACTAGAAATGTGTCATCATGCCACGGATGCCCCCGCATGCAGCCAAAATTTCAAATGTTATAATATTTAGTTCCAAATTTGTTTGCACAAATTATTTTTTTCATTCTAAGTTCAAAGCCCTTAAAACTTTTCAATGTTAACACAAACCATTTTTATACAATGTTCAAGGCACTGAAATTATTCAGTCTTAACCATTTTTATACAATGTTCAAGGCACTGAAATTATTCAGTCTTAACCTTTTAAAAATAGCATATTGCATATTTGTAGCCAACATAATGGCTATATACATTTCCACAAAAGTATGAGTGCTGAAACTGAAAGTTCAAAATTTTTCCAACATTCAGGAAAGATAAGTTTGTCTAAAATCATTGAACCACGACCAAATTCAAACTTAAACTGCTTATTCCTAAGATGTATCTATATTATTTTCAAAGTGAAAGGGACATAACTCTGCCAAAAAAATCATCGAACCATGACCAAATTCCAACTTGACCTGCGCATTCCTTTGACATATCCATATGTCAATTTTTTGAGTTGAATATGTAACACTGTTGGGTTGATAATGAACAGAAACTGTAAATTTCATATCATTTCAAAGTGAAAGGGGCATTACTCTGCCAAAAATCATTGAACCATGACCAGATTCGAACTTGGTCTGCGCATTCCAAAAAACATATCCATATGTCAAATTTGAGTTGAATGTGTGTAATATTGTTGGGAGATAATAAACGGAAACTGAAAATTTCATATTATTTTTAAAGTGAAAGGGGCATAACTCTGCCAAAAATCATCCAACCATGACCAAATTTGAAATTGACCTGCGCATTCCTTTGATGTATCAATATGTCAAATTTGAGTTGAATGTTTAATTACTGTTGGGGAGATAATAAACAGAAACTGAAAATTTCATATTATTTTCAAAGTAAAAGGGGCATAACTCTGCCAAAAATCATCGAACCATGACCAAAATTTGAACTTGGCCTGCGCATTCCTTTGACGTAAATCGATATGTCAATTTTGAGCTAAATGTGTTGTACGATTGGGGAGATAATGAACGGAAACTGAAAATTTCATATCATTTTTCAAAGTGGAAAGGGGCATAACTCTGCCAAAAATCATTGAACCATGACCAAATTTGAACTTGACCTGCGCATTCCTTTGATGTATCCATATGTCAAGTTTGAGTTGAATGTGTTGTACCATTAGGGAGTTAATGAATGGAAACTGAAAATTTCATATTATTTTCAAAGTAAAAGGGGCATAACTCTGCCAAAAAATCATCGAACCATGACAAAATTTGAACTTGACCTGTATTTTCTCATGACATATTCAATATGTCAAGTTTGAGTTGGATGTGTTGTACCGTTGGGGAGATAATGAACGGAAACTGAAAATTTCATATTATTTTCAAAGTAAAAGGGGCATAACTCTGCCAAAAATCATCGAACCATGACCAATTTCGAACTTGACCTGTATTTTCTCATGACAATATCCATATGTCAATTTTTGAAATTGAATGTTTTTAAACCGTTTTGGGAGATAATGAACGGAAACTGAAAAATTTTCATATTATTTTCAAATGTAAAAGGGGCATAACTCTGCCAAAAATCATCGAACCATGACCAATTTCGAACTTGACCTGTATTTTCTCATGACATATCCATATGTCAAATTTGAGTTCAATATGTGCAAGGGTTATTAAAGATAATGAACGGAAACTGATGATGTGGATGGAACGGAAGGACGGAATGACGGAATGACGGAACAGGGTAACACTATATGCCCCTGCCATTATATGGCGGGGGCATAATAATGTAATTGGTTGAGTTTGATTGGGCAATCATTATTCCAAATTTAGATCTACATGTTTATTATGGGATAAATTTTATTTTAAACAATGAATTGATAAAATATTAAAAAAAACATTTTACAGCAACATCTAATTGTAGTCATTTACTAAAATAAACACACGTAAAAGTATCATTCTATAAATAGATCACACTATTACAATTAATGTTACATGAACCACAGCTGTTATTAAAGCTGTCCGCGGAAATGTCATTTATTTATTGACTTTTGCACATTTTTTGATAATTGCCTTTATTACGATCACTAGGTGTTATAATAATAATAATAATAATAATTATAATAATAATAATAATAATAATAAACTCTTTATTTTACGAAGGTAACTTATTAAGACAATACATCAAAGCAGTAGATACAACACATAAATGCAAAATCTTATTTTCAACAAAAGGCCTTCAATAAAACATAAACATAACGATGGACATATTAAAGCAATAAAGTATAAAGATTACAACATTCAGTAAATCTTAAGCAACAAAGAACACAGACATAATATTATATTATAGTATAGGTAAATTTTCTATAATTCATCTTTAGATAATAATAAATGTTTGAAATGTGATTCAAACAACTTGAGACTTGAAAAAAAAAATATTTTTAAAGGAACAGTGTTCCATTACTCCATACTAGAATAATACAAGAGCGATCAGTGATCACATGTGTCGCCTCATGATGGCCAATTTCATGTTGGGACAAATTTTGTGACAGACGGACAGACAGACGGGCAGTTGCACAACTAGACTTGGTACTGATCATTCCTGTAAAGTTTTGGATAAAATTGCACCAGTAGTTTATGAGGAGTAGTCCAGACAAGCTTTTGTGTATCTGCAACACACAGAAAAAAACACCCTTTTATCAACAGGGCCATAACTCGGCCAAAATCATTCAACCCGGAAAAACCCGTGCAATATTTGCGGCAAGGACTTGAGCTACAGATCAATCCTGTAAAGTTTTCATTTGAAATTGCATTAGTGGTGTAAAGAGAAGTAGTCCGGACAAACTTAAAAATAAAAATTATTAAAGGGCCATAACTCTGACAAAAATCATTGAACCAGAAATGCTGACAAATTATGCACAACTAGACTTGGTACTGATCATTTCCTGTAAAGTTTGGATGAAAATTGCCACAGTAGTTTATGAGGAGTAGTCCGGACAAGCTTTTGGTGTATCTGGCAACACACAGAAAAAACACCTTTTTATCAAAGGGCCATAATTCAGCCAAAAATCGTTCAACCCGGAAAACCCGTGCAATATGCGCATGGACTTGAGCTACAGATCAATCTGTTAAGTTCATTGAAATTGCATTTAGTGGTATAAGGGAAAGATCTCCGGAACAAAACTTTTAAAAATAAAAATTATTCTAAAGGGTGCCGTAATTCTGACAAAAATCATATTGAAACCGGAAAATTGCTGACAATATGCACAAAACTAGACTTGGTACTGCTCATTTCTGTAAAGTTTGATGAAATTGCACCAGTAGTTTATGAGGTAGTAGTCCGGACAAGTTTTGTGACGGACGGACGGACAGACGACAGAGAAGTGCATATGATCCCTATATGTCGCCACTACTCCGTAGAGGCGACACAAAAAAGTATGTTTCAAATAATTTGTTTTCGGTCGTTTATGCATAATGTCTTTTTATGTGTTGATATTAGTAAGTAAGTTTTATTTTGAGATAACGAAATTAGATTAGAAATATATGCTGGCGTTAATTTATTCATCGCTTTATATTCCATAATTCCAGAAAAGTATTTAAAAACATGTTGCCGGTTGTCACTAGTTCAGAACATGTCCACCCACAACTTTTGTTGTCTTTTTCTCCCGAAGGGACCAGTGATCAGATTCGAGAGTCGAGGGATCAATGTTCAAGCGATCAGAGGTAGAACAATAATAATCATTCTGTATTATATAGGAATTTTGCCGGGACTGGGCGATGAGTTCAAGCGAGGGAGGGATTTCAGTGATTTGAGTTCGAGGGATTCACAAACTTAAACTGTACTAAATTGACCATTATAAGTGAACAAGTTAGACTATCATCAGTAGTTACTCATAAAACATGCTTATAAATATGACTCAAATCATTAGTTAAATTAAGTAAGATGTGTTTATAAGACCGTTATTAGTGAAATTTAGGATGATATGTTGATATAAATTTTAATGATGATTTGTTTGTTTGTTTGTTTGATTGATTTTACAGCACAAACACAAAGTTTAGATCATGTGGAGCTGAAACAGGATTGGTAAACTAATAAGATATTTTTATGACCATCATTTATAGTGGACTAGTATTTTGTTTGTTTTGGGTTTTACGTTACATTGACAAAGTATAGGTCATATCACAACGTTCCAGCTTTACTGGTGGAGGAAGGCCTCAGTTGCCCTTCCGTGCATTATTTCAGTCACGAACGGGTACCTGAGTAGAACCACCAACGTTCCGTAAGCTAGCTGGATAGCTTTCTCACATGAAAGAATCCAAACCCCTGTAGGGATTCAAACCCACAGCGGTGAGGGGCAAGTGGTTTGAAGTCAACGACCTTAACCTCTCGGCCATGGACGCCCCACATGTTTATATGAACATTATTAGTGAACTAGTAAAACATGTTTACATGACCATCATTGGTTAACTTAAAACAGCATTAACACAACTAAATTTCTCTATTTTTCTCTCCTTTTATTTCTCAAATTGTATAACAACTGCTGAATATCATTTCCATACAAGTCGCAATTTTTACATTCTTGCATATCACCTTCATTATAATTATTCTGAAGGCTAATAATATCTTGTCTGTCTACAGACTCACAAAATCATGTAATAATTCTCTCTTCTCAATGTCTTGTAGACATGATGTAAGCTGCTATTAAACCTACAGATTTATATATCAGATGCCAGGTTACAATGGGCTATAAATGTCAATTCAAACTGAGACAAAAGCACAGGCCATCTGAAGATATAGGCATATTAAGTAACAAAGGCAGCTAATTTGCAATGATATTTTGTCTGGAAAATACTTGTTTTTTTAAGAACAAAATTGTTCCTTGAATAGCAATTTTAATGGCAACTTTTAAAGGGACCTTAATGAATTAAAATACAAGTATCATCACACTGGTGGTAGAAATATCTGCTCATGAAATAAAAGGCATTTGAATATTATTTAATACTACATTAAGAAAAGAATGTCATTCAAATGTCTACTGGAATGATACTTCAATGACACTTCATTAAAAATAACTTTGATATTTGTGTAATGGAATAAAGGGTACTCTTTCAATATTGTTATTTAATATTTATTTCTTTGGAATGTCTCAAGGAAAAGTAAGCCTTTCCAATGTCTATACAGTCATTAAAACTACATTTGCAATGTTTGAATGTCACTACATTAAAAAGTCCTTTGAAATGTCTAATAGAATAAAATGACACTTTGAATGTCAATAGTAAAAGAATGTCATTACATTAAGAATTTCTTTGGAATGTCTAATAAAATAAAAAAATTAATCTATGTATCTTATAATGTCATTACATTAAAAAAGCCTTTGGAACTTCTAATAGAAGGTCTTTTAATGTGACTTAACTAAAAGAAATTTTCATATTTTAATCGATAAAAAGTCCTAGAATGTCACTACATTAGGAATGATTTCGCAATGTGTAATGAGATAAAGATCACTACATTGAGAATTCCTTTGGAATGTATTATATCCTTTGAACAAGAAATGTCTTTGGAATGAAAATTCTAACCGTAGTAAGTCCTTAAAAGTCTTCTAGGGTATTTTTTAATTTCTATTTACATTCGTGACCAAGACAGATGGCTTTCAAATGCATGTACAATTCTGATCTGAATGACTTACAAAAGTCAACACATAAATGGTACAAACACAGAGAAATCACCATGTGAGGAATTGGGGAAACGACTATGAAGTTAATATCCTTATCAGTAAGGTTGTAAAGGTTTATCGGTCTACCAATATATTGCAATATAAAAAAAGTAATTTTGTACCGCGATACGATATTTGGAAAACCAGTATTTTATAAAAATCATAATTTTCAATGAATTGCCTTCTAATTTCATACAAATTTCGCATAAAATCTTTTACTGGCAAAGTTTATTGGCGCCAACGTAAGATAAAAATATCCTTTAAAGTCAATAAGCAGCCGTATAATTTACATAGGCCGCCCAGATGTGAAAGGTCAAGTGCGACTAGTTTTGTTCATCAAATTGTGTGACACTTTACTTTCTATAATTAGTCCTTACATTTTTATTCAGTTTCTACTAAGAATATATCCATATAATAATAATATATAATGTTTCTCCATTCTTACATCAAAACATATACACGACAATACATATGGCAATATATTGCAATACAGTTTTGACCGTATTTAATGTTACGCCCCTACTCAAAATCAGTCCTTAGTACATGAAATTAAACAAGCATTTGATAGTATTGCGGGCAATACAGTAGTCCCCTACCGGTCCCTCAAAAAGTTCTTTAATTGTCATACACTCCTGTGTATTGCCATTTATAATGAATTTGAGGATGAAGTCTGTATTTGAAAATATCAACCACAAAACATAATAAAATAAGTTTGTCTATATCACAGTAATGTGTTAAGTTTCCATGCTTAGTAAGGAAATTATGTTTATACAACCTTGTCATATTAATACGATGTGGGATTTTAAAGTAAATCCTATAAGGAATGAAGAAGTTGAAGTGAAAATACCAGTTTCTCGAAAAAAAATCTAAGTTCAAGGGGGACATAATTCTGGAAATAGTCTTGCTAGAGTATTTAACCTTCTCAAAAATGTCGAGTGATAATAAGAAACATATATATGAAGTTTGAAGTAGATACATTAGGAAATAAAGAAGTTATTTAACAAGAGCTGTCACAGGAGACAGCGAAGCTCGACTAATAAAATACTGGACGCAGTAAGGAAGACAAAACTATGAAAGAAAAATCAATTATGTATAATTATGTATTAAGTTATAGTAAAAAAATAACATTTGTTAACATAAATTCCAAGATCAAGGGGAATAATTCTAGAAATAGTCATGCTAGAGTTATGGACCTTGCCACACAACATTTGTGTAATGATAAGAAATATATATTTGAAGTTTGAAGTAGATACCTTAAAAAATAAAGAAGTTATTATATTTCTTAAAGAAAATCCTAAGTTCAAAGAGAGATAAATCTGTAAATATTGCTTCAAGAGTAATGAACATTGTCACATAAAATGTAATTGATGATAAGGAATAAGTATTTGAAGTTTGAGGTAGATACCTTTAAAAATAAAAAAGTTGAAATAAAAAATAACATTTTTCTAGTAAATAAATCTAAGTTTATGGGGAGATAATTCTTGCAATTCTGGTGCTAGAGTTATGAACCTTGTCACATAAGATGTGGATGATGATAACGTAAATATATTTGAAGTATGAAGTTGATCCCTTTAGAAATAAATAAGTTACAGTAAAAAATAATATTTTTTATGGAAAATTCTAAGTTCAAAGGGAGATAAATCTGAAAATATTGGTGCTAGAGTTATGAACCTTGTCACATAAGATGGGGATGATGATAAGGTACATATATTTGAAGTATGAGTTTGATCCCTTAAGAAATAAAGAAGTGTCAGTAAAAAATAGTATTTTTTAAGGAAAATTCTAAGTTCAAGGGGAGATAAATCTGAAAATATTGGTGCTAGAGCTATGAACCTTGTCACATAAGATGTGGTTGATGATAAGGAACATATATTTGAAGTTTGAAGTTGATACCTTAAGAAATGACAAAGTTATAGTGAAAAATATTTTACTGCACCAAAACTTTAATCTAAAATCTGGACGCGGACGCGGACGCCGACGCCGACGCCGGGGCGAGTAGGACAGCTCTCCATATACTTCGTATAGTCGAGCTAAAAAAGACAACATTTTTTCCCCTAAAAAATCTAAGTTCAAGGGAGGTAATACTGATATTTTTTGTGCTAGAGTTATAAACCTTGTCACATATGATGTGGTTGATGACCAGAAACTTATATTTAAAGTTTGAAGTAAACACCTTAAGAAATAAAGAACATATAGTGAAAAAGCTGAAAAATTTAAATCAGAAATCTTGAAAATCAGGCTATTTGTTGCCATAGCAACCAGAATTTTCAACATAGGAAGAAAAGAAAAAGATGTGCATAATCTCCAGACTGCCATCTACCCATATTTCAAGTTTCATAAACATATTTTCAGTACTTTTTGAGTTATCACTGGATCCAGTTTATGTGTTAAATTTGCCATATTTTCAGACTATTTGTTGCCATAGCAACCAGAATTTTCAACATAGGAAGAAAAAAAAAAGACGTGCATAATCTCCATACTGCCATCTATCCATATATCAAGTTTCATAAAAATATTTTCAGTACTTTTTGCGTTATCGCGGGATCCAGTTTTGTGGACGGACGGACTGACGGACTGACAGACTGACAGACAGACAGACAGACAGACGGACAGACAGACAGACGGACAGACGGACGGAGGGTAAACCTAAAGTCCCCTCCGGTTAAACCGGTAGGGGACTAATTACTTCAAGTATCAGTTCAATACACCTAGCTTTGACCTCAAAAAACATATATTATTCAACTCAAAAATTGATACACATGAAAAGGAAACCGAGTTTGAAAGAAATACACCATTCTTTTACATTTTTTTGAAATTTATTTAAATAAATACTGTTATATTGTCATGTATAAGACAGACCAGCTGTGTTTATTTGCCTACTTTTGTCTGCCTGAAGGACTTCTCAAAGAATATTTACTTTCTGCAGATAACTTGTAAATGCTAAAGATAGAAAGTAACATGGTATTGTTTAATCAAAAGAGACAGTACAAGTGGTGAAAGAAAAAATCAATTTCCTTGAACAATTTTATACTTATCATAATACATGAGTAGATCATTTCTTTTCAGGTAAAGTTGAACATTTATCAAGGTCTACGTGACAATAAAAAACAGTCATATAAACTAGTGATGTTCCGATTGTCGCAAGTTGCCGATAATCAGTTACTGTTATGTAAAGCGACAATAATCGATTCACATATATTTGTTCCGCGACGTCGTCGAAAATGTTTAAAGTATCAAAGGGAATTAATTCTGACGTTAATTTTCTTTTAGGAACACCTCGCCGATCGCAAAAAAATTATCTCAGAGACTATTTGGAGTTGAATAGGATCAATACGTGATGTAAACAATAGATATATAATGTGATGTGAATGTTATTATTTGACATCAATTGGAAAATTAAATCTACATGTATTTCTTAAAATTATAACTATATAGGATTAAAACTGTAAAATGTTTCTTCCCTATTTCTTTTTAACGCGACTTTAATCGAAAAGTTATCGATTATGTCCCATCCGATTGAACCGATGATCGATTGAGACAAATTTCATCCGATTTCCATCACTAATATAAACATCTCATCTCATATAAAATAAAAACAAATAAAAAATTAACTTTTTGAACTAGGAATAGTACCAATGCATGAAATATAATGCTTTAATTAAGCTAAACTTAGTAAATTATATCCATCCCTCAAATTGTTACTTATAAATATTGATATTTTTTCTAAATTATTTATCACCTCAAGGGCAATAACTCAATAATTACAAAACATTTACAGGGCAGATTTCTTACAGTGTTTAACATATGCAAATGTTGTCAATCCACTTTACAAACATGTGTTGCCATTCAAGCTATTAGTTACATATGTTGTCATCCAGCTTTAGTTACTATTGTGGTTATTCAATATCAGTAGCATTGTATTGTCATTCAATTTTAGTTACATGTGTTGTCATTCAATATAAGCTACATGTGTTATCATTAATTATAAGAAACATTGTGTTGTCATTGAATTTAGTAGCATTGTGTTGTCAGTCAATATAGTAGCTACATGTGTTATCATTAATTATAAGAAACATTGTGTTGTCATTGAATTTAGTAGCATTGTGTTGTCAGTCAATATAGTAGCTACATGTGTTATCATTAATTATAAGAAACATTGTGTTGTCATTGAATTTAGTAGCATTGTGTTGTCAGTCAATATAGTAGCTACATGTGTTATCATTAATTATAAGAAACATTGTATTGTCATTCAATTTTAGTTACATGTGTTGTCATTCAATATAAGCTACATGTGTTATCATTAAATATAAGAAACATTGTGTTGTCATTGAATTTAGTAGCATTGTGTTGTCAGTCAATATAAGCTACATGTGTTATCATTAATTATAAGAAACATTGTGTTGTCATTGAATTTAGTAGCATTGTGTTGTCAGTCAATATAAGCTACATGTTTTGTCAATCAATTATAGTAAGTTACATGTGTCATTAAATTTAAACTACATTGTGTTGTCATACATTGTGTTGTCATTCAATATAATGTACATTGTGTTGTCATTCAATATAAGCTACATGTTTTGTCAATCAATTATAGTAAGTTACATGTGTCATTAAATTTAAACTACATTGTGTTGTCATACATTGTGTTGTCATTCAATATAATGTACATTGTGTTGTCACTGAGACAACTTAAGTTACATGACTTGTGTTGTTATTCAACTTCAACTTCATTCAACATAATTTACATACATGTAATTTAAATTATCTTTGAAAAAAATATTGATCAATTATATGCAATTATAATATCACATATAATTTTACATTTTATTATTTATATCAGTGTTTCCATATACAGTCAAACTTTTATTAAGCAACAACTCAAGGGAAATGCTAAAAATGGTTGCTTAATAAAACAGTCTTTTAAGAAAAAACATTAGAAAAAGTCAAAATTTATTGATATCTTTCCTTTGGGGTGCAGGAGTTTTCAACTTCATTTATAAATACCTGTAATAATCATAATGCTCTGTTAATCTAAATATAGATACTAAAATGAAAGTAAAATATGAATTTCTGATATTTATTGAATAAACGGCTTTGATCCAATTTGTGCACATGTTTGACATTTTTCCAGAAATTTTCAGCTTCTCCTTTGTTTTTTCTTGTCCCTGACACTACACCTCAAATTAGTGTAGATGTTTTCTGTTGTGTATTTTTCATTTGAAATAAACAACCAGCATCTAATTGTAATGATTTACTTCTAATCAAGTTCAAAGTCATTTGATGCAGTCTTAATATCAACAGGAAGCGAAGTGGAGGAACGGAGCGTAACTTTGTGAATCCATCAATTTCATTGGATAATACACATCACTCGTATACTTATTAACTAATCATTTACATTATTATATATGTAACGTTAAAAACAGTATGGAAATTAAAGTTTTTCACACATGTAAAATTTTGTGTTTTGATTGTTGACACTTGTGATCGCATGAGGCGGCGTTCGATGAAAACACAGAAACTTGACAGGTAAAAGTGGTCGTTTGATGAAAAGATAGATCTCTATTAGCTGACTTGAATTAGTGGTCAATGGTCGCGTTGAGCAAAAGTCACTTAACACATTAAAGATATAGCGAAAAAATGAGCAGGGAAAATTACAGTGGTCAAATAAGACAAAATTCGCTTAATACACATGGTCACTTAGGCAAGTAAGACTGTAACCATTTTACTCCAGTGACATCCCATATTAAAGCAAATATTTCCCTTGACCGTTTTTGCCATGTAGCCATGTAAATATTATATTATAATTATAAGAAAACAAGATAACTCAAAAAATAATTTTTTCTTTCATTAAATCTTAATTGTAAAGAATTTTTGGCAATACAAATTTCCGATTTCTTTTTTCATTCTTCCTATCTAATAATTGTTACTTTGAAGATTTAATTATGATCATTTTGAAAATGTTGAGTATGACATCAATAAACAAGAAAATTAAGGGAAATATTCTGTTAACAATACAAGGTTTTAAATTTTCATATAGGTGTGATTTTATGTTGCAACAACACTGTATAGAGCTTAACATATGGCCACTTTCCAGTTTCAAATGTGGATCGAGGAAGACCTCAGATGATGATGAGGTGCCCTCAGTGCATCATTAACCTAGCTAACCTTTACAGGGTTGGTGAGATATAAAATCCTACCAAAAAACAATCTTGACACAATATTTCCCTTATTTTCTATGTCATTTTGTTATCAATACGAGATGAGATGGACATTTCATTGAGTGTTTTATCAACCTGTTATTTACTGCCATCCGTAATCTTTTGTCAATAAAAGCTGTTGAAAATCCAGTCTTCATCAGAAACATCAACAAATTATCTAATAACTTCAGACTATCCAAACCTTCATTATAATTTACTATACTTCCATTTCTTGAGAACTATTGATTGAGAAAACAGAATCATTAATGGCTCAGCATGAAGACGTTTCAAGAAAAATTAAAGCTAAACATAGCTTCAAGGGCTGTTTTGTTTGATAGCTGACAGATTAATCATGTTTAAAGAGCTCATCAAACCATCACTTAAACGTCATAAAACTTTGATAACGTTCCTGAAATATGGACTAATACTCATCTTTGAAAAACAAAAACAAAAACATGAAAAAATTAATCTTAAATTTGCAGTCTTGATGTTGTATTTAGAACCAACAAGCAATATTTTAAAATTTTATGTTCTACATTTCTGAAAATTTAAACACACCACAGACAAGTTGGCATATATAATAACCCAATCCTAAAATATTGCAAACAATAAGCCAATCAAAAATATTGGGGGAAAAAAGGTAATAACTGAGCTTTTGAAGAAGATACTAAGTTGGATTTTTGGGAGTTTTGTCTTGTGTATTTGTGGTGTTTTCAGCCTCACAAACATTGTCTTACAAAGGTCACCATTTGGCTTGTTGTTTTTTTAGACATTATCTTGACAAGAGGGTTTTTGAACTTGACTTATCAAAAAAATCAGATGTAAATACGTCAAGTTTTATTTCACTCCCTTTATAATATATAACCAATGAACATTCTCCATTTGAACTATGTGATATTTTAAAACAAATCACTATTGGACCCCGTAATTAACCTTAGTTATCAATGTCGTTCACATTGCCAGAGTCCAAAAAATCCATATCAAATGCATATCATACCCCATATTGCCTTGGTTTAATTTTAAAATATGATAAACAAGATCAACAAGGAAAGGCGGCACTCAATGAACGCAATTAAAGACTCCAAAACATCTTAAACAATGGCAACTCAGATCCCGTATAGCCTCATTTTCAATTTGAAAGTCCAAAAATTCATATCAAATCCTTATTGTATGTAAAGTAAGAAAGTACTAACCTATAAAACATGGTGTGTGAAATAGAGAAGTCATTATACATTGTCAAGAATGATACTGATTCTACTGACTTGTACATAGCTGCAAAATTTATATCAGACTCAGTTTAGTAGCAACTGAGGTCAATCCACTGACCTTTGACCAAAGAGGGCCTCCACTTTATGTACTCAAGCTGTTCTGTTGTAAGTGTAGGGTTACTATAACATCATTCTGTTATCATCAACATTTTAAGTTGAGATAATTTCTATGCAACTGTCAACCCATCACAAAACTAAGTTACTCACACTCCACAATTATCACTCTTTAACTTAATGGCAACAGTTTCAAGTTACTTAATCTTATTTTCAAAATTAAAATATTGATTAAAATGTCTGTCATTGGAATAATTCCATTCACAACCTCGAGATAATATTTCACCTTAATGAAGCATTAGTAACGTCTCACAAACATGATTGAAAATGTGCTACCAGCTCTAAATAATTATATAGACCAAACTTTTACTTTATTTTCTGAGCTGCATATTCCAGTAAAGACATTGATTGTTTGTTTGTTTGATTTATTGGGTTTTACATCATACCGACACAGTATAGGTCATATGGCGACGTTCCAGCTTAACTGGTGGAGGAAGACCTCAGGTGCCCTTCCGTGCATTATTTCAGGCACAAACGGGTACCTGAGTAGAACAACCGACGTTCCGTAAGTTAGCTGGACAGCTTCCTCACATGAAAGAATTCAAAGTTCCTGTAGGGATTCAAACCCACAGTGGTGAGGGTTAAGTGGTTTGACGTCAACAACTTTAACCACTCGGTTGAAGACATTGTCTTTCCTTTACATTGTAGGTAAAATATAAATTTACAAATATTTACAAAATGGTGTAACTTATATACTAACCTTTTATCCAAGGAAGAAATCCACTCAGATACCATTATAATCATTGCTCCAGAGTGCTAGTAAACTGATGGCAATCCTTCCAAGTTTTCTCACCTATCCTGTCAACTTATATAAATATTGTTCTTTACCCAAATATTGACCCAATAGGCAAGACAATATTGAGTAAGTTCAATTGAATTGCAAGTCCTATCCAATACTTAATAGCTGATCAACTATAATATATATCACCAGAATCCAATATAATATATTGTCAGTTCTGATTCTGATCCTCTACACACTTGAATCTAGATCCACTGCAATATATATCACCATCAGTCATTAAACACTATAATTTAACAGAGTTGTGCTTTAATTTATCAAAGGATAATGCTGTCTTATCGTTCCATTATCAAAGCAACTTCATGAGAAGAGCCTGAATCCATCTAGGACAGCTTGATGGACCTTAATCTTTGCCTCATCTGTTCAGTCTTGCCTTCATATTTTTTTCTTTCAATAGGTCATTGATCACATTCCGTACAGCCACCTACAAAAAAAGCAAGAAGAACAATAAAATGAACAGTTAAGTGCCAAATATATATAGTATATTATGTGGCAGGATTGGCCAATACATAATGTGATATGGAACCCTTGAACCTCAACTGGTTCTCTTGTTCATGTGTACATGCTAATAAATATCATAATATGGATCATGAAGCCAAGTCCATGTACAGGGTCAATTATCAAACCAAGCTTTTCAATTTTGCAGTTTCAGGCTTTCTAATTAGGGAGTCTGTTTATATTACAATGAGGGGATGACAAACTTAAACATGCATTTGATGCCACTATGTTTGTTATGTTTTGAGTCATAACAGGGGTTGTTTCTACTGCAAAATCTGATGGCAGGCCCAGAACCACTATTTGCCTATTCACTTTATTTTAAGAAATTGATAGTTTAATTTTTGTTAGTAAAAATATAATTCACTACTTGCTGAAAGAAAGCTTGCAATTACTAGATATGCAAGCATGTCATTTTTATCAATTTAAGTAGGCATAGAATATACAGAATTCTGACATTTCTTAATAAAACTACTACAAGATTGTAAAAACAGTGGTAATGTATAAACAAAGACAATAGAATTAAGCTCCCTTCTCTGTGAGAGAAAAAAGCAAAAGCTTATGATGAACAGAAATAGACTTAAACTGACTCTAATCTTTAAAATAATCCTTTTCTAGACAATGCTAGACGATGGGGGTGGTAGGTGGGATAGCAGACACAAGGGTGGGTGTAAAATTAAAAATTAAAAGGTCAAGGTGAATTAAACAACTATGTACATCAACCAACACAATGACAAGATCAATATTGTCTCTGTATAAACTACTTAACAGAGAGTCAGGGAGGAAATAGACCTGAAAGCTTTTAATTAAGTAAACTATAGACCTGTAAATATAAATGTATCTATTACTTCTCCCTGTTGTAACCTTGCTATGTAGCAACTTTTCACGCAATCTAAAAATGTTATGTCATTCTATATGATAAAATCATTAAAATCTTTACCACCCTTATAAATTTATCTAATGTATTTTCAGTGTTGTCATGAGGAGGTGGCTTAAGGCCAATTATAACTGTCTCAAGTGCTGCCTCAATACTTAGAAACATTATGAATCTTTGGTGTTAATATTATTGCCTCAAAATTAAAAATAAACTATCTCAGAACATTTTTAGTGACAACTGCTTTAAATATGTACATGGGTCATGCCCTTTTCAATTGTAGGATTATAAAAAGTTGATTATATTACATGTCAGTGATTGATAAATCTTTCTGGTCCTTTGGGACTGTTGATTCAAATACTCAATTGTGTTGATAAATGAATACTGCAAAACTGTGCTAGGGAGTGTGAGAGCGAGTATGTGCCTTTAATTTTGTAACCTCCAAAGAACAAATTCAATCAAACATAATCTATAATTTCCACCTTTTACACTTATTTGCGTTTATTGTTTTGGCAGAATCTTCCCTTATTCAGAATTCAGTAAGAAAACATCAAATTTAGAGCAGCTCACAGAAAATAATATTGGTGAACAGGGGTCCAGTTAGTACCCAACACCTCTTTAGTTTCTAGAGGTCCTCAAATTTGAGTCATAACAGGGACACTGCCTAAAATTTCCGTAGTCTACATTGCTTATCTTCACCAAGGTGTAAATGGTGCATGTGTACCTGAGAAGGTGGCATAATTCCATGACCCCAGATTGTGACCTGCCATAAACAGAGTGAAAGACTTTCCAGGGGAAATCAAATTAGATGACAACAAGTGGCCTTCTAATGGCCAGGTGTAAAGCTGTAAAGTTTATGAAAGTGCCATCACAGTGCAAGAATTCAGACTACAAAATGCAAAGTTACTTTAAATTTGTTCTAGAGTCGTCAGTGACTTTTGTATTGATGTATCTAAAACATATATTGAATTAAATAGCTTAAGAACAATGATTAACCATTTCAATATATAAACTGTCATCACGGTGTTGTGCATGCTTGTTTTAGTTATCACAAATACACCATAATAAAACAAAGCATGTTATTTTGCTTGTTGTTTTTCTCACTCAGGGTTCAAGCTAGCCAAGAAAAGTGATTTCTCCCTAATATGACAAAATAGCAAAATACGTTTCATAGGACAGCAGGAAATGGGTTTTAAACTGTATCAATATTTTAAATTGATTGGATGATGATTATCAATATTCCTATATTCAATGACGGCCTTGAGTTGGTCAGGCTGCACAGATATACATGCCTGGGTTTGTGACTTGCGGCAAAAACAGGTATTACCACCACTAGCAATATGAGGTTAAAATATCAGTCCATACATTTATAAATACTGTCATCATCCTCAATAACTTAATAACTTTTACCTAATAATTATATAAGTAATGTTTTTTTTTCTAGTTAAGACTGATAGAAATTCTACTGCAAGAAAAAGAATCATCTCTTAATATATAATAATTCATATACATTACATGTATATCCATACATTACATGTATATCCATACAAAAATTAAGAACAGGATAATATTTAAGAGGACATTGCTTTAAGCAATTATCTGTATTCAAGGTTCTTTAAATATGCATAGTACATGATATATCAACCAAACCACTACTTTAATACTGAATGATGAAATAGAAAGTTAAAACAACATTTTTCACCAATATAATACAGTGCCTGGGCTTGGTCCGAGTCTTCACATCCATGTACTGTGACAGGGCTTTACACTTTGGACTTTAGACCAACTCAAATTTTCATCTTCATAATTGTTATTATTGACAGTCCCAAAGGATAGGTTTGAAAGCTAATGTTATAAAGTTTTCCTTTTTTCTGATTGGGTTTTAAGTCACTCCAACACAGTAGAGGTCATATGGGGCCTTAATGCTTTACTGATGGAGGAAGACCTCGGGTGGTCCTCAGTGAGTGCGCGTTCTTTTAGGCACAACTGGGCACCTGAGTCCAACCACCAATGTTCTGTAAGCTATCTTGAATGCTTCCTCACATGAAACAATCCAAGGCTTTCACTTTATGGTATGCATAGTTCCTTGACCTGTCTAATTCTAATTATCAGATACAATAAGTAAAAATTTCATCACATATCTACTCATGTCGGCGTTTGATGTTAAGTCTAAAGTTATTCAAATAAACGGTCTGAGAAGAATCTATCAATTATAATATGTTCTTAAAAAGACCTTCTGATCACAAATCTTTAAGTAAAGCAAATAAAGGTGTTGTTAAAGAGATGATCAATTTCATGATAGCTGATTACAAGCACTATATGTGACACTAGAGGATCAGGCCAGACTGCACACTGTATGAGATTAGCCTTTTCATAAACTACAGGATTAGGTCAGAATAAACATCTGTATGTGATTAGCCTTTTCATAAACTACAGGATTAGGTCAGAATAAACATCTGTATGTGATAAGCCTTTTCATAAACTACAGATTGGTCAGAATAAACATCTGTATGTGATTAGCCTTCCCAACACTACAGGATCAGGCCAGACTGCACACTGTATGAGATAAGCCTTTCCGTATACTACAGAATGAGGCCAGAATAAACATCTGTATGTGATTAGCCTTTTCATAAACTACAGGATTATGTCAGCCTGCTCACTATATGCTATATTAAGTCTTTTCCCACACTACAGGGCTAGGCCATCCTGCATATCTATGCAATCCCACCTATCCCATCGTTTCCAAATGTGTATAAAAGGAAAGTTTAACACTAGGCAATACTATCACATAAATTTTTATGACAGTCAGCTCTTCAGTTTTCCTATGTGATTACACAATAATACATAGTCTTGAATTATCACTTACCAGGATTCTTTTATTCTTAATTCCAAATTCTAAAAAGAAATACAAATTGTCAACTGCCACTTTATTCAGCAAATAACACGCACATAATTTCCTATATCATAAAGCAATTCAACAAAAAAATAAACTCTGATAAAATTCATTAGTTTTTTCACACCTGATCTATACATTAAATTCAGAATACAAAACAAATTTTTCCAGCTTTTTTTTTTCATTTGGATTTATATGAATGACAATAAAAATAAATATAACATAACAACATTTTGATTCTTTTTTGTGCTACAAAAATAAAGTAATGGTTCTCTGAATATTTTTAATTTGTTAAAGACTTCTTTTATTCAATATTAACAAGTCAGCTGTCTTAGGAGCAGTGCTCTCCCCTTTTTTTTGTGCCGGAACAGTAAACTGCACGCAGATTTAATGACCAATTATTTGCTTTGCTTTTACAGGTACCAGTGACCTTGACCTTTCCACCTGACAAGAGCTATATGTAGGACAGCTTGCTCAACTATTCCTAAACTAAAAGCCTGGATATTGTAGCATATTTTGAAGTTGAAAAAGGGCCATATATAATACTGTCAAAATCCATGTAAGGTTTATGGGCCTTGTATAATGACCTATCATGCTCTGAAATAAGTGTGTAAAGTTTCCATTCCCTTCTGTAGTTATGGAGATACCAACTTGAATGCAAAAACTTAACAGAAGTGTGACACTGACGATATAATTGGGGTTACAGGTAGAACTCATATAGTGCATGTTGGGTCGGTTTAAGATATATTAATGTTCTCATTTATCTCTTCAAGTGTTGCAACTTAAGGGCTGCAAATTATTGAATATCATTTGCAACTGAACCCCATCATCAGTAGAATCTTCTTACTTCTGCAAATGTCTGGAAATAACAGTGACTGAGTGACTCTCTGTTTTTTCAGCTTATCAAGATCCATCTTTTCTGTAATTTTTCACAAGTTCCTCACGGCACCAAAATGTGGGGTATAGTAATATAATGTTCGCATTGTGTTATGTTTCTTTCTTTTTATTATCTCAGTAATATAGAATTAAAGTGGTAGTGACATTGACATATTTACATTGACGTCATCTTGATTCCAGCCGTCAAGTCACTGAGCTGGTGTTCCCACCTAAACATGGGGTATGTCTTCTCGACAGTGCAACCACAATATATAAATTCCATGTAATAATGTTGATACATTGTAGTACTGAAGTTAATGACCATAAAAGAAAACTTTACCGAAAAGTTTTATCTAATTAATTAACCAGTGCAAGCAGTTATGGATATATCTCCCCTTTTTTCTTGGAAGGACAAGCTAATAATACCTGCCACAACCAGAGTGCTTTAAGATAATGACAGTTGTTTTTTTTACGTTTTTTTGCAACAATTAATTTTTAAATTTTATCATAGAAATCACAGGAAATAAATAAATCCTATTAAAACACTTTTTCCCATTATTTAACAAATAAATCATAAATATAAATGGAGTATTTTTTGTTTGTTTGTTTAATGCGGGGTTTAATTTGGGAGTAGGGGGGGTCAGTATAAAGAGTAGAGATATAATTTGGAAAAGTCTTCACAATTTTGTCAAATGTATAAAAGCATTTAATTTGACCACTCTTTCAATGAGCCAAAAAATAACAGGACTCAATTATATCAACATATATATATAGGATGGCACCAATAATGGGAAAAAATAAAAAAGAAGTAGGACAAGTCCATAAAAATTCAGTACATGAAGAAAAGCTTAATAGCACTTGTTAGATACTACACTCTAGTCTCTAGTGTCACATTAAGCTGTCAAATTTAGCTGTCACAGATGGCACCAATGATTAAAGAGGCTTGTCCACTACAGGGTAAATCACAGGTACTTGAAACAAACTATTTTTAATGTTCTATACTGGCTATATACTATAATTATAGTATATATAGCCCATATAGAACATTAAAAAAAGGTTTGTTTCAAGAACCTGTGCGGTAAATATATTGATATCAACGTTTAATGGCAATTTAATTTGTGTTACGGTTTTTTTCAAAGATTTTTTCTCTCTTAAAAAACACATAACATATATACTATTTATTTGGATTGTAAAGAAATAATTAAAAAAAGGCTCATTTTGGAGAGAAAGACTTTTCTATCATTGTCATGGTAACCAGAGAAGCTAAGCTAGAAACAGGAAATTCCTCGAGAATACAATCATATATGTGTTGCTTAAATGCTGGTCACAAAACAATATTCTTGTTAACATTTTACTAATATTGGCTCTCAAGATGTTGTAGTAAATACTGCTGATTCTGCTGCTGCTGATGATGATTATGATGATGCATTTTATAATGTTAACAGAAGTGGCTTAATATATAGAGAGAATACTTTCAAATGACAATGCTCATGATAATACAAATGTAGTAAGAATGCAAAACATTTCATCTCTTATTTTTTTACTAGTTCAATTTGACCATTTAAACCAATTTGCTCACACCATCTACTCTATTTTCTAATTCAATTTTAACTGGTTATAAAAACCATTTCACTCAACATTTATGATAACTAATTGATTGTAACATGTCATATATAAAACATAAGGGTTATAGTTCATTCACCTGAAATCTGGGCCGATTCCTCCAAATAAGTTAAATATTATGCCTAGATAAAATTGCAGTCTTACAAAATGAATGAATAAGTGGGTTTTACATCTCACCAACACACAGGTCATTTAAGAACAAACCACTGATGTTCCCTAAGCTAGCTGGATAGATTTCTCAGGTAAAAGAATCCATAGTCTCAGATGCTCAAAGAAAATTAAGTAGGGGATTCTCTTGTAATTACGGTATATGCATGCACCAAATGTGTATCTTTTCTGACGATCACTTATATACATGAAGATAAACACATCTATAGTTAGCTTTTATTATTATTTTAAGAATTTTAGGCACAGGTCTGTGAAAAATGCTATTATCCTTCTACAAATTAATGTATAAATCAATAGAATAATGCTGATTGAATATGTCAAGTTTGAAGCATGCTGATTACACAACACTTAAAATGTGATATTTGCTGCAATCAAATCAATTAGATCATAATCTCTGCTCTGATTGATGGTTGACAAGTGCGAAGGATCCCTTTATAGTTAACACACTTAGTTAGGGGTTTGAAATTAATCCTTCAGACCATGACATAAAGTCACTTTACACACTTACAGATGATATTACAGAGACTTTGATAACCAGAATAATTAAGTGATCATATATTGTTGGTGTGAACTGCATTATTTCCCAATATTTCAGTAAATTAAATTACAGTGAATTTATGCAAATAATGAAATCCCGCCCTTCAAAAATCCCTAAATTGGTAAAGATCGAGTAATTGAAGAAATCAACCCCAAATATTCTGATAGTATTACATCTACAATGTCTTTCCAAATCACACTTATATTAAAAAAAGATATTGATTATCTTTCTGTCGTATGTGATACATACATGAAATATAGAAAAATAATCATTTACATGTAGAGCTATACATTAAAAATATTTGTATCATGGAGAATAAACTGTATACATGTACTTACATATACATGTATATTGTATGCTTGACATAATTAATGTTGCTTTGCCGTGAGGTAAAAAGCATAAGGACTTTTCAATCCGATGCAAAATCCTGGTCCTCGTGTTTAATAAGAGCTGTTTACCTTAACAGCCATCTACCTAAGAATTACACTAGTACATATGGTTACAGCAGCTGTAGTCACCTACATGAATAAATCGTATTATAAATGCTTGTAACATAGTGCTTAAGATACCTTTCATGACCCATAAAAATCTACTTACCACGAGTAAAGCCTTTTAAATAACACTCATGAAACATATGCACGTCTTATATTGTGTGCAGTGTGACACTGTGAGGTGTGTTGTAGAACAATTATCAATGTCAACACGTTGTAAAATAAATAAGCCGTGTACGCAGCTTCCGTATCGATTTTCCCGCCATGTGTCAAATGTAGGGTTGAACACTACTAACTGTGACATGCGATTGATTCATTCTACACTTGCTAATTAACGTTTGACGCCCATTCAACATGTGCTTACAATATTTGAATCGGCATATTTCTTTATTTAAAAAAACACATGCCTAAATCAATTAATTCATTTATTAATTATAATTAAATAAATTAGCTCAATTTACATTAAATTGATTAAAAAAACACACACATAAAATATTTACTATTCAAACTCTTGACAAAATATTTTATACGTCGAGACACACACAACCATTACTTCTTGGTAAAGCAACATAGACTATTACAAGCGTAAACGTATTATAATTTAGATTACATGGATTTATTTTAAGTTTTAAAATAATTTATAACGACACTGAAACTTGTTTTTTTTTTATCATTCGGTATAATTTGGATAACATGATTAATTCATATTATATTTACATGTATTCAACCTAAGATAAAACATTTCTGATGTTTGTCCAACAATATTGATTCTGGCACTTCATTAACTTTCGTAAAGGACATTTGAATAAATACTGACCAGGCCTAGAAGTTATATATAAAGCTTTTTTCCTGAGTTCTGACTCAAATCTCAGGATTTTCATTGATCAGTGAACATTTTGTGGCAGTTGCTAACCAATTAAAATACCTGAGACCTGAGCCTGAGCTCAGAGAATATCTATATAACATTGGTATCTATCGAATATATCGATATATTTGCTAGCTTCTCTCGTCAGCGAGGTTGTGGTGTATTGGTATAGATGTCAGACTACCGATGTGAAGGTCTCTGGTTCGACGCCTTACCAACACAACATTATGATTTTTTTATATTTGTTTATACTACACCTGTTTTTAGAATACCTTTAAAGTGGTGTTTGTATACACAATTTTATGTTTTATTTCATTAGGTTCTCTTTGTGACATTATGCAATAGTATTTATATTTTAGCGCATAGATATAACGCAGTTATTAAAAATACTACACAGATAGTACACACAACAAAAAAGGTTTGCAATAGGTTTAAGAGAATGACAATTTTAAAATTAAAATAAAAAAAAATATTAATCCATGAAAAAGGATTTGAACTTCCAGTTTACTTTTACATTCTTCAAGTAAAATCGCTATGCCAACTGCGTTGAGAAGGATTTATATTTTACACCATTTTTGCAATTGGATATTTACATTCATATCTTTTTACAAATAATCGATTTACAAATAGATCGTAACGTTT
Organism: Ruditapes philippinarum; assembly: GCF_026571515.1. NCBI lineage: Eukaryota > Metazoa > Mollusca > Bivalvia > Venerida > Veneridae > Ruditapes > Ruditapes philippinarum. Next base: position 84,904 of record NW_026867112.1, on the reverse strand, counting down.
ACCGGCTTCAGCGTTAAATGCAACAATGCCAGGTCATATATGTGTGTGTGTGTGTTGGGGGGGGGGGGGGGTATTTGTTTGTAGTTTGATGTTGCTGTTGTTTGTTTGTTTTTTGAAAGGAAATCATAATTTTTTTACTATTATTTGATTGATTGATTGATTGATTGATAGTTGATTAATTACTTGGTTGATTGATTGATTGATTGTTTGATTAATTAATTGATTGATTGATTGATTTATCGATTGATTGATTGATCTTTTTTGTGGGGGTGAGGTGAGTGGAAGTAATTATCTTTTTTTTTCTTTTTTTGTACAACTTAGTAACAATTGAAAATGCTCACTTGTCCTACTAGTATTTGAAATGCCATGTTAGAAAAGGAAAAAAGGAAGTTTTCATAGTAAACGAATTAATAGTCACGTCAATATAAGCTGTAAAACAGTGATCCGAGATTCTAGTCTGAGCAGTTCCCATGTTTCACATTGTGTGTGTGTGTGTGTTTGATTCATTTACCCTCGCCACCGGAATGAACCATATGGGCGAGCATATACTTCATTTAAAACTTTCTATATTTAGATGGGAACTAGTATTAATTTAACTATAGTTTTACCGGTACATTTGTTTACGTGCGTGCCATAATTCCTATCACAAGTTTGTATAGGAGTACGTAACCCGTGACAGGAATAAGATGGGATTGCTCCCAAACAAGTACGTGTATTTATAGAATGAATAGCATATTTCATTGACTTAAAGTTAAAAGGCCGAGACGTTTATAAAGAGTACCGTTTCTTATAACAGGTTAAGTATTATAATATCATAAATTTAAAACAAAAAGAATCCTGTCAAATGTCTTTTATAATCTATACTCATCTAGGGTTCAAATTGCAGCTTTGAGTACTATAGTATTATAGTTAAAATGATATGGCATCTGATGCATTTATAGATGTACGTATATTTTAAAATACATGACTACAAATATATTTTTCGCCAACTTTCAGATTTAAAAACATAAACGCTAGGGTTGTAATGTCAAGTTGAGCTTAGAAAAAAACTAAATTATGTAAAAACAAAATGAAAGTTTTTGAATTCACGTACATAATTTAAGATCTACAATTTCTTAGGATATTCGATCCAGTCTTTGCCACATGCAAGAGCGTTAAATGATAACTTTCTGATGGCTTCTGACAGAGACATAGATAAAAATATCTCTGCTTCTGGTGCATTTTCGGGTGGACATTTTTTAAATACAGCTAGTGTTCTCCGTTTCCCAGAAAATTTCGGACATGAAACTGTGTAAGATACTAACTTTCTTACCGAACTTTCTGTTCATATACCATTATGAAGTCCAATTATGTTCCGGAATCGTTTTACTATCAAAAGTTTTTTTTATATTTTATATTTGGTGTGCTGTTATGGTTTCCAAAGTAATGTATTGGACCATCTTTTGCTTCTGTTGCCTTTTTGAAAATCGGAACAGTTATAGTGATTTAGTATGGAAGTCAAAATACTCGTTTGTTTACATTTTGTTACTTTCATGTCAAGTTATTTCACATTTAGCGCTACTTTCTCCAAGTGATAAGCATCCTGAAACCACTATTAAGGAAAAATTCTTTTATATTTGAGGCATATGGTGCCTTTGAATGAATGCTACTGCACATGTCGCGCTTAAATATGGGGAGAAATAACATGTACATGTGTACATGCAAGAGCAGAGGCACAGTGCGAATGACCGTAGTAAGGTTTTCATGATCAATCACACTGAAAGTGACCTGCACTGTCCGTGAAAACTACCAATACCAACACCTCCATAAACAGAGATGGACCAAAAGTTATTGCAACATTATTGGTAAACGCTTAGCATCTGTTTCATTTTGAATATAAATAAGCTTACTTTAATCTGTAAAAAATTTTTTTTAAAGGTTCGTTAATCTTCAGAGCTTTTATAGTTGTAAAGTTGAAGTATTTTAGGTGTTGCTTTCATTGAATATGGTTTAGTACAGGATTACAAAAAACAAAGTTCGTTTAATTAAATATGTTGTAATTACATGTTACCTAACATTGAACTGTACAATATGGCAATTTATTATATACTTTTAAATGAAATATTGAGAAATATTGATGAAATAAAATGCGTATTTTCATATTCCGTACTTTCACTGTAAAAATTAATTTTTCACTGCAGTGAAATATATTTTCCGTATTTTCACTGGTGTCATGCCAGACTACTTTCTTCTAAATTCTTCCAGTACACATAATTTAATGGAAAATCTTTCAAATTGTTATGTCAAAATGTATATAATAAACAGAAAATTCAAGTTTTTTTTCTATAAATACAGGATATATTTTCATCTTGTGGTATGACAATTATCATATTTCACTCATAGTTACCGCCACTCATGAAATATTTATTTTCTTACCACTCGATGAAAATAAATCCTGTATTTAGAGAAAAAAACTTGATTATCCTCTCTATATTTCTACGAATACACCGCTATATAACCCACAATGGAGGAGACACAATACAAGTCAACTCTTTCATAGTCTGGCCCTCTTGCCTACATTAACTAAGGATTACACCATGGAGAAACATTGACATGTTTATATAAATTTGTTTATATTTGATATGTTATGGCCATCGGACTGAATATCGTTCCATTGACATAAAATAATTAATTTGATAAGCATGCAAAATTTCAAATTTAAAGACATCTTTACTTGGAATAAACACAATGCCCCAATGATGCGGAGATAATTCATAGATATAAGTCTATATAAACCCCTGAAAAAAAATTATATAGCAAAAGTCATCACTTCAGATGCAAAGAGTTCACTGATATCACACGAATTATGTCTAACAATTCTACCAATTTATTTTATACTAATAACATGAATATAACGGACTGATTTAAAATATGCAATTTATACAATATATAATAGTTGCTTCAAAAATCAATTTTTCGCTCCCTCTGGTGTACACATCGTTCTGGATAGAATGAAGTCTGTAATCCATTCTGGAAAATTCCATAATATACGAAAAGGAATATTTGCATCCCAGCCCACCACATACCTGAAGAAAAAAGTTAATATGCATGCACACAAAGAACACGTACCATCACATGTCAAAACAATTGCATAAATAAAAGAGAAAAAGAAAAGATTTTGAAATACAATGTCAACCTTCAAACGTGTAGGTCTATCACACATAAATAGATCTAAATATAATAGTTCTGGTTTTGTCTACTTTATGGCACTTTTTCAGCGATTTATATTTACGAAAAAGCCATGATATTTCCCAAAGTATTCTTACTAACTTATCTATATATTTTAAGAGTTTTCTCGGCGCGACTTCAATCTATATAAAATCTTTTTATAATATTACTCTACTGTAAAGCTAAAATACATGTATTACAAGCAACATTAAGCAAACTAATGATCAATTAAAAAACATCCGACCTAGCTGACATTATAAACCATACGTAGTCTAAATGATGCAGACTTTCATATAATTTAACTTCTCTTCATTGCGACATTTCTCTGACGTCACTTCTTACTCCAATATGACTGTGAAACTGTTTATTCAAAATCTGAATTAAAAAAGACCAATTCAAACCATATCTAGATATTTACACATATACTTACCTTACTTTAGGAAACCTTGATGTGATTGCATGTTCATAGGCATCTACTACCTTCTCTACTTTTGGCGACATCACAGTATTTAGTACCTTACAATGATTGTTTATCACTGAAATATACAAGTATACATATTGTACTGTATAAGCAATTCTACTAAATAGAGTGGTTTCTTCATCAAAACTTTGAACATACAATATGTATATACTGTAATGAACTATTCGAATTCAATGCAGATGAAAAGCTGCAATACTGTACATATTGTAATACTCTAATCATCACCTAGCTATAATGTCAGTAACTAACTTTTTCTTTCAATCAATTGAAATGTTTGTCATTAAGTCATGGAGCTAAATATATGTCTGTGATTAAGTGCATGAAAAAAAAATGAACACATATAATCAGTAGGCTACTGTTTAACTACCAGTGTATCTGTACATATATATAGTACTGTAGCTAAAGCAAAGGGGGACCACTGCGTAAGCATTCAATATAGTAATAAAATTTGGTAGCTTGCAACCCAATAGTAATATTTACGAATATATGATATTCCGCAATATTGGGATTAAGTACTTCCTTAAGTACTTCCGCTTTCAGTTTTGTAAATAAATGACACGAAATGTTATAAAAACCTAGGCTTTCAGTATCATTCTTCCAAAATGTTTAAGCTGTTGTTGCTGTTGGTGATTCAGGTAAATTAAAGTCATAGTTATGAGAACTGAATTGATATTTCCTTTTATCTAGTAAAAGTTACATGTATGAAAATGTAGATCTATTAGATCTATTATCTGTAGACTATTTAACAGTGTTTAACTCACTTAGTGAGTCACTGACACTGTTCAACTTTTACAAGATAAAAGGACATTTTTGTCTAGAAACTTTAAGTGATTTTTATCATTATCTAGATCTATCTCTTAGTACCTGCCATACCCTCTCGCAACTGTTATAGGAAGAAGTTAAATACAGGTCAATAATATGAACAAGGCAAAGCAATTTACTTTTACAGTGAAATAGATCTAGTATAAAATAATCGTTCATTTTTATTTTACATTTTCCGTTTTAAAATTGTCATTCGTTATTAGCTCGACTATTCGCAGAATAATCGAGCTAATGCAGTCATCCATTTGTCGGCGTCGGCGTCCCTGTGGTTAAGTTTTTGTATGTAAGCTGGTATCTCCATAACTACTGAACGGAATGGATTGAAACTTCACTAACTTGTTCTCTGTGATTATCTTAGATGATCGGCAACAAGTCCCTTAACTCTGGTTTTTTTTTTTTTCATAATTATGCCCCTTTTTTCGACTTAGAAATTCTTGGTTAAGTTTTTGCATGTAAGCTGGTATCTCCATATCTACTGAAGGGAATGGATTGAAACTTCACACACTTGTTCTCTGTGATTATCTTAGATGATCGGCACAAGTCCCATAACTCTGGTTTTTTTTTTTTCATAATTATGCCCCTTTTTCGACTTAGAAATTCTTGGTTAAGTTTTTGCGTGTAAGCTGGTATCTCCATTACTACTAGAGGGAATGGATTGAAACTTCACACACTTGTTCTCTGTGATTATCTAAGATGATTAGTACAAGTCCCATAACTCTGATTTGCTTCTTTGCATAATTATGCCCCTTTTTCGACTCATGAATTCTTGGTTACGTTTTTGCATGTAAGCTTGTATCTCCATACTTACTGAAGGGAATGTATTGAAACTTGAAGAGTTTGTACCTTTTCGGACAATTTTATGTATTCATATAGGTAAGCATTATTATACTCAATGAAACACCCTTGTGACAAATTTTCGAATAGTCGAGCGTTACTGTCCTCCGACAGTTCTTGTTTTAAGCACTGTTTCCGTTTATTCTAGTTCCCTTGACTATTATGGTTCCCTTATAAGTGCGCAGCACACCAGTTAACACCTTTTATCCGTTTTCAATCAGAATACTTCGGCTTTTATCGTTCTCTTGCAATTCGAAAAGTTGCGATGTGTCAATTCGGTACTTCGGACGAAAGTTTTCAAAACCGTCACTATCTAGCAGGTACTCACTACTCATGTTACCGTAAAAGTGGATTTGCGAGCAGGCCCTTTGGGCCAGCTCTTCGAGCTCGCTATCAACAACTTAAATAATAAACTTGTGTTTGTGGTGTGGTAAACTGCTATTTCAGACATGTACACCATAAATCTATCTATCTATCTGCTGTTAATGTCAAACCCCATGCGGGGACGTATACATGTCTGCTCGTCAAAAATTGCCAGAAGGTTAAAAAGAGTTATTTAAAAGAGGAAAAAAGAATATTGGAAATGTTAAAAATAGGGTCTGGCAAACTAGGGTGAGACATGTTCAGTGCAAGCTATTGCTGCACTGAACTGCTCTGGGGTAGGGAGTAGGGCAACTGCAGGGGGCTACCGGGTAGGTGGCTCCAGTGGTTTACTGTCCTAGGAAGGAAAGAAAATTTATAATAGCCTGAAGTTGCTGTGAATAACCTTAAACATAAGGGATGGCCATTGTGTGATGTTCTGTAGAGGGGTGTCAAATATTCTTCTATGGGGATAGCAACGAGACCATGGTAGATCTTATAGAAAACTTCAAAAACTAGGTCACACCGCCCACATATGGAAAAACCTTGTTAACACTCTAGTGGTCACATTTTTGACTCAATTATCATCAAATTTGGTCAGGATGCTTGTCTAGATAATTGCTCGGATGACTTTGAACATGGGTCATCTTGGATGAAAAACTAGGTCACAGGAGCTAAAAATAAAAAAATCTTGTTAACACTCTAGTGGCTACTGTTTTGATCCAAGTATCCTTGAAATTGGTCTGAAAGTTTGTTTTGATGATTTCTATGTCAAGTTCGAATATGGGTCACCTGGGGTTAAAAACTAGGTCACACTGCTCAATCCTTGTTAACACTCTAGTGGTCACATTTTTGACTCACCTGTCATGAAACTTTGTCAGAATGCTTGTCTAGGTAATTGGTCGGATGAGTTCGATGGGTCAGGTGAGCGATCTAGAGCCATGTTGGCCCTCTTGTTTCTTTTAAATCTTAGGATTTGCAAACAGTGCATGGTTTTCTTGTGATAGATCCTAAGATGTAAAACTTTTATAGTTTTAAACTTAGAAATTTATATACACAAAAGTATGGCATAATGTTAAGAATGTTATTGGTAATGTAATGTGTACAGGTATTTTAAATTTTTATTTCAGGTCAAACTTGCAGTGTCAGATGATGGTGTTATGTTCTGCAAAAAGACAGGAGAAACAGAATGGGAACATCATTTTTGTATCAATTATAATCCAAAGTTCCACCAGCTTCCAGTTGAAGAAAATCAGGCTCTTCCCCATAATGTAGTGGATCTATCAGCTACATATGGCTGCAATGCATCTGACTATAAATCAGTCAGTGCCTCGGTGTTAAAAGATAGTCTCGTTCTTGTATCTAGAGGTAATTGCACATTTACTGCAAAAGCAATGGAAGCTCAGTCAGCAGGAGCAAAGGCTGTATTGATTGCCAGTAACGCTCTACTTACACCTGGTGCTACTAATGAAACTGCTGACTACGCAAATATTAATATAACAGTTGGTACAGCTCTTTGGGAGAATATTGATCAGATAAAAGGAAAGGATTTGAAGCAAGTGGCAATACTGTTTGCTCCAGGTTATGAATCAATGTTTGATCCAAATTTAGCAGTAATATTTCTGATAGCGGTAACAAACATTGTGATAGGTGGGTTCTGGGCAGGGAAAACGAAACATGCCAAGTATCAGAAATTGAAGTATAAACATAAACGAGCGCAGCCGTCTACGGATGGAAAAAAAGGAGGGACTGGTGATGAATCTGCTAGTTCAGATGAAGAAGAAGAGGAAAGTGTTGATATATCAGTGATTGTAATTCTTGTGTTCTTTGTACTTGTATGTGGGTTTTTAGTGCTGTTATATTTTTTCTACGATTATTTAGTGTATGTGGTTATATGCTTGTTTTGTTTGGCAGGTGCTATGGGTCTGTACTATTGTATGCATCCCCTGCTGCACAGGTTATGTCCATTTAAAGCTAGGCTTCCACAAAATAGAATCCCGATGCTTAAGAGCAGACCATATTATACTGATCTTGCTTTACTAGCAGTCTGTGTAGGCGTGGCAATATTTTGGGGAGTAATGCGTCATGCTCCGTATGCCTGGGTCATTCAAGATATTTTAGGTTATGCTTTCTGTATAAATGTAATGAAGTCTGTTGGTGTACCAAACATGAAGGTTTGCACAATAATGCTTGTACTGCTTTTCTTTTACGATATATTCTTTGTATTTATCACTCCACTTTTTACAAAAAGTGGCGACAGTATAATGGTCAAAGTTGCAACTGGAGGGGGGAGCAAAACCAACGAACAATTGCCAATGGTGTTTAAAGTGCCGAGGCTGACCCAGGACGCTATCAGTGCTTGTCCATTACCATATTCCCTCCTAGGATTTGGTGACATCATCATACCCGGCCTTCTTGTCAGTCATAACCATGCATTGGATTTACGCATCAATAGTCGTAAATTGTACTATGTTGCAACCTGTATTGGCTATGCTGTAGGTTTGGTTATCACATTTGTTGCCCTTGCTGTCATGAAAACTGGTCAACCAGCATTACTATACCTTGTCCCATGCACTCTTTTTACAACTTATATAATTGGCTGCTTTAGAGGGGAGGTAAAAATGTTATGGAATGGTGTAAAGGATACAGGTTCTGAATCAGGATCAAATATGGAGAGCAGTTCTAATGTGAATAGCAATGACGGTAACTTAGAAAGTGTTGTTACATCAGACAGACAGAATACTACCACTGCACGAACTAATGGCGGAAACCAATCACCAAAATCTATGAGTAGCACCGACAGTGAGAGTCGAGAACTGTTAAAAAAATGACGTTAATTTTGTGTATGTGTGGGTATAACTAACAACAAACAATATGAAACAGAGGCTCATTGCCACACAAAGAAAAAAAAATCTGGAAATATTTCAAAGTGTTAAGATTATTGTTATCAGGTTATTTGAGTTTATTAGTTTTTCTTAAAGAAATCCTGTTTTTAGTACAAGTTTTAGTGTGTTTTTTTTAAGTGGATTGGTCTACAAAGAGCACTTTTCCATAAGATTTTCAGATATTGTCAGATAAAAACAATAGAAATGTCTCATTTGGATATTCTTATAAAATATGCCTTGAATAATAAATGTTGAAAAATTTCTATGCGATTTAATTTGAACATTTATTTGATGGAGAATAATATTTTGTTTCAGAACAACTTATTTGCTGTACATACATGTACAATGTAGATATGTAAATATGAAATCATGTATTTCACACTTAACAACAACATCCGTATATACATTGTAATTCTTTCCTTGTTTGTTATCATGTATGATAGTATTGATACTTAATACAATCAACATAATGGTCTTACAGACCTTCCATTATAGACCAATTCACTTAGAAAGGTTATTGAGCTTTGACTTTTTAAAGCAGCATGCCTCCAGATTCATGCTAATTTTCATGAAAAATTTGAAAATGTAAAGGTAAAATACATCTGTATTGTGATGTGAAGAAAGTAATTCATGCATAGCTAACGGTACTTGCAATCCACGTAAATTTCCAAAAAAGAGCTCAAAGTATGAAAAACAACCCTTACTACATTGTATGTAAGTCATGCAGTAGAAATATGGTGATGAATATTGTAAAATTAGTCATTAATGACACATTACTTGTAAATTATTTTTTGACTCTTGGATCTTCTTATTTTTATGCCCCCGCCATGTAATGGCCGGGGCATATAGTGTTTCCCTGTTCCGTCATTCCGTCCTTCCGCCATTCTGTCATTCCGTCATCATCAGTTTCCGTTCATTATCTTAAGAACGGTTGCACACATTCAACTCAAATTTGACATATGAATATGTCATGACAAAATACAGGTCAAGTTCGAATTTGGTCATGGTTCGATGATTTTTGACAGAGTTATGCCCCCTTTACTTTGAAAATAATATGAAATTTCAGTTTCCGTTCATTATCTCCCCAACAGTACAACACATTCAACTCAAACTTGACATATGGATATGTCATTAGAAAATACAGGCCAAGTTCGAATTTGGTCATGGTTCGATGATTTTTGGCAGAGTTATGCCCCTTTTACTTTGAAAATAATGTGAATTTTCATACCGTTCATTATCTCCCCAACGGTACAACACATTCAACTCAAACTTGACATATGGATATGTCATGACAAAATACAGGTCAAGTTCGAATTTGGTCATGGTTAGATGATTTTTGGCAGAGTTATGCCCCTTTTACTTTGAAAATAATATGAAATTTTCAGTTTCCGTTTATTATCTCCCCAACGGTACAACACATTCAACTCAAACTTGACATATGGATATGTCATGAGAAAATACAGGCCAAGTTCGAATTTGGTCATGGTTCGATGATTTTTGGCAGAGTTATGCCCCTTTTACTTTGAAAATAATGTGAAATTTTCAGTTTCCGTTCATTATCTTCCCAACGGTACAACACATTCAACTCAAACTTGACATATGGATGCGTCAAAAGAATGCGCAGGTCATGTTCAAATTTGGTCATGGTTCAATGATTTTTGGCAGAGTTATGCCCCTTTCACTTTGAAAATAATATGAAATTTACAGTTTCTGTTCATTATCTACCCAACAGTGTTACATATTCAACTTAAATTTGACATATGGATATGTCAAAGGAATGGGCAGGTCAAGTTGAAATTTGGTCATGGTTTGATGATTTTTTTTGCAGAGTTATGTCCCTTTCACTTTGAAAATAATATAGATACATCTTAGGAATAAGCAGTTTAAGTATGAATTTGGTTGTGGTTCAATGATTTTAGACAAACTTATCTTTCCTGAATGTTGGAAAAATTTTGTACTTTCAGTTTCAGCACTCATACTTTTAGCCATTATTTTGGCTACAAATATGAAATATGTTATTTTTAAAAGGTTAAGACTGAATAATTTCAGTGTCTTGAACATTGTATGAAAATGGTTTGTGTTAACATTTTAAAGTTTTAAGGGCTTTGAACTTAAAATGAAAAAAATAATTAATGCACCATCTGAAATTTTGGCTGCATGCGGGGGCATCCGTGGCATGATGACACATTTCTAGTTCTTAAAATCTTAGTATATTTTTCTCAAAGTCTGGTTTTACTTAGGTATTTTGGCTCATCTAGAGGCATGCAAGATATATTTTCTTTTCTTTTTTTCAATACAAATGAAGATCTGTTAATATTAATTACTTTCCTGTGTAACCTTTTTATGCCCCCGCCATGTAATGGCCGGGGCATATAGTGTTACCCTGTTCCGTCATTCCGTCCTTCCGTCCTTCCGTCATTCTGTCATTCCGTCATCATCAGTTTCCGTTCATTATCTTAAGAACGGTTGCACACATTCAACTCAAATTTGACATATGGATATGTTATGAGAAAATACAGGTCAAGTTCGAATTTGGTCATGGTTCGATGATTTTTGGCAGAGTTATGCCCCTTTTACTTTGAAAATAATATGAAATTTCAGTTTCCGTTCATTATCTCCCCAACGGTACAACACATTCAACTCAAACTTGACATATGGATATTTCATGAGAAAATACAGGTCAAGTTTGAATTTGGTCATGGTTTGATGATTTTTGGCAGAGTTATGCCCCTTTTACTTTGAAAATAATATGAAATTTTCAGTTTCCGTTCATTATCTCCCCAATGGTACAACACATTCAACTCAAACTTGACATATGGATATGTCATGAGAAAATACAGGTCAAGTTCGAATTTGGTCATGGTTTGATGATTTTTGGCAGAGTTATGCCCCTTTTACTTTGAAAATAATATGAAATTTTCAGTTTCCGTTTATTATCTCCCCAATGGTACAACACATTCAACTCAAATTTGACATATGGATATGTTTTTGAAATGCCCAGGCCAAGTTCGAATTTGGTCATGGTTCAATGATTTTTGGCAGAGTAATGTCCCTTTCACTTTGAAAATAATATGAAATTTACAGTTTCTGTTCATTATCTACCCAATAGTGTTAAATATTCAACTTAAATTTGACATATGGATATGTCAAAGGAATGGGCAGATCAAGTTGGAATTTGGTCATGGTTTGATGATTTTTTGGCAGAGTTATGTCCCTTTCACTTTGAAAATAATATAGATACATCTTAGGAATAAGCAGTTTAAGTTTGAATTTGGTCGTGGTTTTGAACTTTCAGTTTCAGCACTCATACTTTTAGCCATTATTTTGGCTACAAATATGCAATATGCTATTTTTAAAAGGTCAAGACTGAATTATTTCAGTGCCTTGAACATTGTATGAAAATGGTTTGTGTTAACATTGAAAAGTTTTAAGGGCTTTGAACTTAAAATGAAAAGAATAATTAATGCACCATCTGAAATTTTGGCTGCGTGCGGGGGCATCCGTGGCATGATGACACATTTCTAGTTGTATTTTGCATGAATACCGGGTATAGAGAACATTTTTGTTGATTTTATTGTTAGTTAGAAAGTTTTTTCGGTGTGATCATCCAATTATGATATTATGATATATACATGTATATACATTGTATATTATATATTCAGGAGTGAAAATGTATATATTTACCAGTGAGATGTTATTTGTTTTCTTGTTGTATGATTTGAATGTGATAAAAAATCTTATATTTGTTGTCATTTGTATTGGCTTACTTTACATTATATATGTCACAGAAATAGGTTTTAACTTACCACCAGCTTTCTTTCTTTTATTCTCATGTAAGTAAAATTTCAAGCAATACAGATAAAAATAGTGGGGAAAAAGGAATGAAGAGATGCCTTTTCCAATTTACATTATAATTATTTATTAGCAATTACTTTTATAATAATTATATTTCGCCTGGTCATGGTTTTCACTGTGAGGTATTTCAGTCAGTACATAATTTGAAATTTTCCCTAAAAATGATAAATGTTTATGTCAAGATTGAGAGATGGAAGATGGACAAGTTCATATAATATATTGAGTATTGTAATTAATGATAAGTTATATATGTATACTCAGTTTACAGGTATGCCTTAGGTAGTCAGGTTGTTTTTAGCATGGGTTATAATTATTATATCAGCTATATACATGTACATACCTTAATTGATTGTAAATATATTGATATGTAAAATATATGGGAAAATATTTTATTGGTATCTGTGATTGAAGATTAAATTATAAGATTTAATTTGTTTTATAGTTTTAATTGATTAAATTTTATATTTTGTTTTCTTTATTTTCTCTTTTTTTTTAGCAATTTTTTGTGTGAATATTTTGGATATAATGCAAACAAAATGATTTAGATTGCATTTGTTATTTGTCAAAATTTGATTGTCTTTAGATGTATGGATTTTTTTTCAGAATATTTTATTCGATATAACACATATTGTTTATATAGTCCTGTTAGAAACTGTTAACTTTTTAAAATATGTGAGTCATAATAATTTTGTCTCTGGTATATTAAGGAATCCAAAATTGAATTTATTTTCTTTCAGAGATATGGAACATAAAAAAAAATTAACATTTTTATACTGTATATTGGTCAGTATATGTTTTCGATATGTTATTCATTTCTTGATAAGATTGGCATGGGCAGGTCAGCATAATTATTTATACAAAACTAAATCACTTAAGTCATTTCCAGCTAGGCTAAAAAATCCTTTTAAAAAGATATCGCTGAGGGTTTTTAAATATGACAGGACTAGAAATGTTGTTTTTAAGATTTGTCTGAAACATAATTTATATGCAAAATTTCAAATCATTAAAAATTTTGCTAAATCTATTTTTTAAGGACCACCATTTTTATTGTGCACAATGATCCAAAAATTGAAAAGCCATTTTTGATGATTCTAAATCAAATCATGCCAAGATTAGCACTTAAATTGTCAGTTTAATTCTGAGTATATTTTCTTTATAATCTTTTGCATAAATTTAACTGTCCCATTTGATCTATTTAAGAATTTCATTTTTTTTTTTGGTTTGCAGGTTTTTATTTGTTTGGGTCGTCAGATCAAACAAATAATGGTAGCGAAATTTCAGAGCCTATTGCTGTTAATTGCAAATGCCTAAAGTAGTCCACTTTTTTGAAGCGGTTACTTCACTTACGCGGAAAAATTCAGGGGAGATCAATGTGTAAAGATTGTCAAATGGCAGGCGCATTAATTTTCAAGCAAAGTAGTTCCCAAATGGTCGAAGATTTCTAATATTGTTTCATTCTTTATAGATATACATACCTACAGTAAGCTCCATGATTATTTACATCTGTGTTTAGCGTCGAAATAATAAGTGAGTTACAAACCCTAATTTAGAATAATATGGTTTTCTTCAGGCCATTAACATATAACTTCACCGTGGCCAAGGGGTTTGCACGCTCGCTTATGAATCGAGAGGTCTAGAGTTCAAATCCCAGTTGTGGCAACTCATTTTTTTTTTTTTTTTTAAGTCAAATAAACCTTGAATTGACTATCAGTGTTGCAATTAGTCTTACAGCCAATTTACTACAGTTAAACACTGGAAAGCATTGGTGGACCTATACAAAAACAAATTGGTTTATAATCTCACAACCTTCACCTTTCTGACATCCCAAGACCCAAACAAATTCAGCGCCTTCTGTGCTTTGATTTTATTTTAGTAGAGAGCCTTTAAAAATGATTGCAATAGGCTAACATTCTTTTTTCCATCAAATTTTATTAACTTTGCAGGTTTATATGTTATTTTGTTTATTCTAAGGGGTTGAAATTTGAGTAGTTTTAAATGTTTATATTTATATGTTGAAATGAGTTCATTTTGCTAGAATCCATTCTGAGTTTATGATTAAAGGGAAGTAACCTGCTACATTGTACTTGCATGAAGGTTAAAGTCACTCTTCCACTAGCTTTCTTTGTGTGATATGTACATACTTTTAATTAAATAATCACTTGCTTAGAGGGAAATTTTTGTTTGTTTGTGTGAATAAATTCCTTTTTTCTAGAAAATACAAGTAACGATACTACTAGAAAAGTTGGTAACATATTTTGAATACATATTTAATTTGTTTTGTATGCAAAAATAATGCATGATTTTATTGTTTACTTGCTTCATGCCTTAACAAGACTTGCAAATTTATTTACTATAGCGACTTTTAAATCATTTAAAATAAACAATATACTTAATATGTGTATCAAAATAAATTTCTTGAAAATTGAACAGTAAAGGAGCTTTTGTCATTTATATAACCTGTCCCTTCCCTTGTCAATATTATTAACCATTTTGTTCAAAATTATACACAATTATCTCAAAATCTTTCAAGATAATTTATATTTTTGTTATATTGAAAAAATGTTGATTATCCATGGGGTTGGGGTGGGTTCCATTGTAAAAGGACAAAAGTTTGACCATCCTAACCAACTCCACTATGGGATGGGAAGGGCATACATACTGGTTCTCACCACTGTGGGTTTTAAATCCCGCCAGAGACTTTGGGTTCTTTAATCATAGCTATCCACTATCAAGCTAGCTTACAGAACATTGGTGGTTCTACTCCGGTGCCCTCCAATGCCTGAAACAATGACAGATGAGGTCTTCCTCTAATAGTAAAGGGACAGGGGAACTGCTGTATCCATGGACTAAAACACATTAGTAACAGTCATTAGGGGTGATAAACGGAAGGAAAATCTCTTAACAGGGCATTAAACCCTGAAATTCATTTCAACACCATTTGAATTGTCCCTTTTTTCAACCTGGAGTTCCGGAGTTGGTATTTTACAAAGAAGGGGAAGTGAAACAAGGTGTTTTTTAGTCTTAATGACATATTTACTGCTTAGTCTGCTTTGGCCAACTTATTCTTCCCATGTGACCAGTGCAGACCAATTTAAGCCAACACTCATGCCCTCTGGTCATGGTCTGTACTGCTTGCTAATTAGTCATTCGAATTTTGTAGTTATTCCAAAAAATTATGAGACTGAAAGATGGACAAGAACATTATAGATATTTAGGATAGTAAGGATTAATAATGTTCCCCCATATACTTAGAATATAATTCAGTGTTGCTATTCTTGAAAATATTCACTCCCTTTTTGAAACAGTTATATATTCTTTATCAAATGTGGTAAACCATGTCAGTAAAGTCGTCATAGAATCGAGGATTCTGTTTTAATTTTGATTATTCATTAGCATTTTAAGGTGTAGGTCAATTTCTTAGAAATTGAAATTGAAGAACGTCCATTAAGTAAAGTTCTCGTTTCAATTGCCTGATTTAAATAGGTATATTTTTTCATGGGGGAATTAGATAGCTTAAGAGATATTCTTAGTTCTCTAGAGGTTTTGCACAAGTACAAAAATGAAAAACAATGGATGCATTTTGAATTTTGTCCGTCCTTCAACTCTGCTTCTGTTGGTTTATCCCTATTGGCGTCAAAGCTACGATTCGTAACCACTTACCACACATCAGCACTGGTTAAGCTGCGGTCTTACCCGGCAGAGCCCAGAACCACCCCGATAAGGTCTTCTAGACCGTCTTCCCCCTCATTACAGTGGAAGATAATTTGGTGACTTTTGGTGTCAACCACGTAAATGACGTGCATACTCTTAATTCATACATTAACTAGTAATATTAATTATAATTATTTGTAATCCCCGACTCACTTTGCACCAAAATATCTCAGCCTGTAACTTTGAGAGAGCGAGTCACTCATTAACGAAAAGCACCGCAGGTACAACCAGACGGTAAAATACCCGCCGTATCGTGGCTTTTTTGGCGCGAAAATCATTGCATGTGCTTGGTAGATCAATATAAATAACATAGTTATTTTCCTTCGCTATCCCAAGCGTGTAAACCCCAGGGATGTGCGCCAATGAAGGGTTTACAAACAACATGTCAGGGATAGGAGTTGATGCCTTGGATTAATTAATATAAATTATTTCAAGCACGTACTACATGTACATGTACTTACTTTCATTTTTATAAGCTTCACCGTAATATTTCTGAACTTCTTTCGGGGCTTGCTCAAACGTGGCATTTAAACCATCTTGTATTGTATCTTCCTCAACGATGCCTGTGTCGAAATAACCTGGTTCTATCAGATGTACACTGATTCCTGTTCTGTAAAGCTCCCGTCTGCAAGAGGAAAATGACATGAAAGATGGAATACAATTTTAAGGAAAAAACTTGTATCTAAAAGGTTTTCTCCAGTAACTAAGTTACACATTGATTACTTGCTGGATGTTTAGAGATGTCCATAACAATTAATTCGCCAATCGATGATTTATTTTTGAAGTATTTCTTAAAAAGAACACCAATTGCCAACAACAACAGTTCCATACCAGAGTCAAATCAGCCCTGATTCACACCACTAGCTTCACCTAAAAGTGCCGTGAGAGGCGGGCGTCACAGCCAGGGTGATTGTTTGGTTTAATACATTATTTTTGAGAAATTGTGTAAAACATCTATTTTTAATTGGAAAGCAATCCTGCACTCCTTACATTTGATTCGGATGTGCGCTTATTAATGTATGTGTGTTCGTTAATTTTCATGATAATATATATCATACTATCATAGTATTCACTGACCTTAACTGGTCCGAAAATCCTTCAACTCCGAATTTAGACGCACAATACGGCCCAGTAGCTATAGCAAAACGGCCACATATGCTAGACATATTCACAATCCTCCCACCCTTTTCCTTCCTTACTAATGGCAGAAACTCCTTTGTAACAAATATAACTCCGAACAAGTTTATTTCAATGGTCCTTCTAAACTCTGACGCCGACAGCCATTCTATCGGACCGACAGTCCCTGGCACTCCAGCATTATTTACTATTGCCCATAAACCTGAAATTAGATCAAACGTATTGAATTGACCAGATCATTTATGCAAATTCTGAAGGTTGTTGCATGTAACATTTCAGGTAAAAAACTGCATGTTTCTGATAAACTTTCATTTCAAATTATAACACTTGTCATTTATTTTTGTACACATGAAAATCAGTAAGACTGTCTTATAAACAAAATATAATGGCCTCGCAACAAACTTAGCATTTCAAAAAAAAAGAAAAGTTAACGACAAACATAAACGACCAGTTTGTTAGCCAGTGCGCATCCGTGAAATCTCTCAAAACGGTACACTATTGGCTGCCCAACTTGTTGAATACGTACATTGTAATATTGAAAACCCTCTAATTATCAATGAGACAGTCCCACAGTCCCATTACTGTCCCACTATCAAAGCAGAACACGAACTATTACACCGATCAGCATTAAACATACATCATAATTGCCCACCTTGTTCTCCTTTGGTAAAATTTCTTTTCCTACGATCCCTTTTGTTGCTTTACGTGATACTTGTTCATAGAAACAATCTATTTCAACGGTCGCAATTGATTTAGAACATGCCGCCTTTGAGTTCTGTCATTCCTTTTCATTGTCACAAACAGCCCTGCATACACGACGGAAACCAAGTCGTCTAAAACGTTAGCTAACAAGTTTCACGAATCCCGTCGTCAACATCCAGTATGGAAGACATCTTGTTCCATAGTACAGCACTTTTAACCGCTCGTCATAACAACCGTAACTGTTAAAACATACGTGTTAGAATATTAGAGATTTTACAGCATTTCTCTGAAAAAGACAGAGCAATAACTCGCTTACATTTTGTATGTTGAATTGAAAAAACAATTGCATAATTATGACAAATCTGTTATTTACTGTAATTATTTTATATTTAAAGATGTGGTTACAATAAGAAAGCATGTCGCCATTTTTATATGGCTACAAGTCACAATAATTTGGTAATGATAGACATGAGGTTATATAATTCAAATACTGTCATGTGATTGTTATCACATAGTAACTGTTATGTGTTGTGCGGTAATTACATGTATCATGTGTATAACGTCAAATGGTTATAGAAACATAGATACAGTTATATGGTTACACTTATGTGATAATACTTTACAGTTACATTATTTGGTTATAGTAATATGTTATTAGTTTACAATTACATTATTAGGTTATAGTAATATGTTATTAGTTTACAATAACATTATTTTGGCTTATAGGTATATTGGTATGTTTACGATAAGAATTTTGTCGGTTTCATCTTTAACAGCAATGTCTTAACAAGTAGTAGCTGTTACTCGTCAATATTTGGTTAAACAGTATTTACTTTTTGATATAAATAATGTTAGTATGGTAGCCTGGAGGGAGGTTAGTGTATTAGTCAGCATTAATAAAATAAGTCTTACAGATCCCTTAATAAAGCATGAATTCCGTCATTTACGTAAACTAGACGAAATGGAATTAAAGGTTTTAATAATGCCTTCGGATAAAGAATTTATCTCTTCTCGTGAATGTTATCTTTTATTTTGTTGTTGAAATAGCTTACATTTTGTCCATTTTTTTCCAAAATGTATACAATGTAGCATAAACGTGACCTTGTCAACTATATTTATTGAATTTTACGAATTAAAAAGTGTGTTTCGTATAATAACTAAAAGTTGTTAACTCTTTCTGTATTACATTTCAATGAGGATAATTTTGTATAGATTATATCACTTATATACACGCTGCAGCATATAAAACTGACCACTTTCTTTCTCTTTTTTCCAAAAGGAAGCAATTATGAATGAAATATAATTTGTTAGATTGTTGAACTGGTTTATGGCCGTGTATAAACGGCTGTATTCTGTAAAACAATGGACAAATTTGCCTAAATACTCGTGTTATTTATGTGCCTTATACACTGAGCTATACGGTGCATTTTAAACGGGAAAGCATAATTTTACCACTGTGAAGTATTATATAATCACACGTGTCTCGGTTTGGATCTGAACCTATATTTCGTTATTGGTTATACAATTCAAACATGTATACGTCTCGTGACCTACATTATTTATGAAACGTAATGTGTAATATAAAAACAATCTTACGCATTGAAAGCATGCACCTAACACCAATATTTCCTAAATCGTATCGTATAAAATACATTATAGCTAGAGAGAACATAATAATAATGAAAACATACAAAAATGTTACCATCAAAGTTTAATCAGGTTATGTTAAATATTGAATGCGGTAGAACAAATAGCTAACATTAACAACGACTCCGCCATGCGTGTACACAACTTATGACTCGTGTTTGTTTTTAAGCGATAAACCATGAAATAATAGAGTAATATTATAATACAGCAATATATAGCTTTATGTTTTAAATGATGACTGTGAATTTAAAATATAATTTTTTATTCCTTTTTACTAAATCACTTATAGTAATTTCTGTGCTAAATGTAGATGTATGTATAACTTGTATACTAAAACTTTCCAATTGCTAAATTTATAAACTGTGATCAATTTCACATCTGTAATACTTTGCACATTATAATTTCCATGGCTCATTATAAATGGTCACGCTCTCCTGATGGAAATTACTCTGATGGAAGTATATCATGTTTATCATATGATATTGGCACATAATACATTTTCAAGGCTACTTACCTTATGCACGATGATAATTTCCATGCCATTTTATGGACTATTATCAATTCCCGTGATTATTGTCCGTGGGTTATGATATAACAATTATGAATTTTCTTACAATAAAAAAGAATACAGTTTTAAATTTCCAGTGGCCATTTAGCGATTATTAATTCAATTACATGTATAAATTCCATGGCTTAGCTTAATAACTATACATTAATCCAATGTCACATAATATTTTTGTTAGCTTTTATGGACTATTTGTATGCACTTATTTATTTTCTTTTTTTCGACATGAAGTAAATATTTTGTAGGATTTCACTAAAAAATAAAGTGTACATACAACGAAATATGATTTAAATTACATTAGAATGACATACAATCCAAATCTCAGTATGCTTCTGAACGTAAACTCCATCTAGATCTCGCACGATAACATGTCAGTTAAGCTAGAAACATTACAGTCGTTTTAGATGATAGAAATACAATAATTACCTCCTTTGAAGAGAAGGAACTTTTATTTATAACTACTGAACAGATTTATTGTCAACAATAAGAAATAACCTTCATCTCTTCTTCCAATCAATCCTCTAGATATTTAAATTGTTCTATCCCGAACGCCGAATGAATTCGTTCATATTGGTCACATTACAATACCTAGTACATCAAATAACAGTTTATTTGCTTTAAACATTATAACACGTTCTAGCATAATATCAGACAGTAACATAGTTAATAGCAACAATATGCAAAACAAAATGTTATGAATCTGGTTTAGCGGAGGATATTTGGTTAATATGAGCAAGATATAAATCTTAATTTGATATTTTTTTGTGAAGAAATACATAAGAATACTACACAAATTTGAAAAATGTTAATTACCTCTTCTTTTACAACCGCAAAGTATAAAAATCTTGATAAATTTTGAGTCATTTTACTAAATTTAAAGTAAAGATCACTTCAAACTTTGTTGATTGTTGAGCCAATGGCAATAATAACATGGCAAATATTTTATTCTTATATCTCTATAGTAAGGGCAAGCACCAACAGACAGAAATGATATTCGTCCTCGAATTGATTAAGATTCGCAAAGGTCATAGTCGACTTTGGCCGGGGTGTGTGTATTATTGTCCAAGTTTCAATGCGTATTAAGTCTGATATTCTGTCTTATTAACAGCTCATTCTAATTTTTTTTTCCAAACAATCGAAAAATATTTCTCCACAAAAAATCGTGTTTAAATATTGAATAAAAATGTTAAGCGACTCGAATTATTTATTTCACAGTACAATTGTGTTTATTTAATCCAAATAACCTTAACTTAATCTCTGCAAACAGAAATACTCTATGATCCAAACCTTGCATTCCAAACAATATAACTGAAACGTGGACAATCTAAATCATTTTGATTTGAGTTGAACGCCATTTTTGAGAGAAATATTTCTTTTATCCTGTATGATTTTTCAGCATTGAGAAATGTTTTGTTTAATAAGCGGAAATTTGATCTTGTTTTTAATATTGTAGCATATTTGTTTTCTATTACACCATCGTAATACGCCCAGTTTCACCATATAAGTGCACATAAATTGGTTGACTTTTGACACAAAGAACCTGTCTTAAAAATTTGTATGTACAAGCTTCGATATCTGATGCTTTATGATGCCCCATATTGTGGTGACCAAAGTTAAGAAAACGGAACCGACAAGAGTATCAAATAACGAAAGCTTTTGGGACATTGAGAATTCGGTGTAATTAAGGATTTTAAATAAATTAATAAAGAAAAATGAAGCATGTTACGCGAAATATGCGTTTTTTGGGTGCGAAACCATTACCATTTTTAAACAACAGTTATTCCTAGAATATTTTAAAAAGAGGGAACTATTTCAAATTAGAGTGTGTGTCAATATAAAAATCAAATGTCGTATGTCTGCCACGTTCAAAAATTCATAGCTTTTGTTTTGAGAAGTATTAATCTTTAATCCCCAAAATTACATAATTAACCACATCGTTTAACATTTACTGTAAGGAAACTGGCGAGAGAAGAACACTAGTGCCTTGTCGTCGGAGTAATACAGAAGTAGAAACATTTATAGATCTTTACAGTAAAAATCCCATCAAGTCTGAATTAATATATTGTGTTATTCGTTGAGAACAGCATAAAAATAAAAAGATGAACTGGGGTCTCCTGTTTAGGCCTATATTTGAGCTAAAATATTCCTGAATATGATTTTTATAACCTTACACATGATATCTATTGATTAATGTCTTAACTTAGTTGTTAAGTGTAATTCGTAAGACAGTAATATAAATATAGTAGCAGACCCCTTTACACTGCGACTTTTCGGTCCGTTTCGCCATGATTTCGGAATAATTTGGCAGCAACCGATTGACTATGAAAGGGTAAAAGCACAGAACAGCAGCAACAACAAAAAGTGGATGATTTTTTTGCCCAACCATTGTTTACTGGTGCATTGGTAATGAAAGGCGATCGTCAACTGCTCAAGCACAATCACACGTGTGTCACATTTATATACGTTCAATTTATGCTTTAACGAACAATAGAAGACAGAAAAAATAGAAGCAACGAAACATAGATTATTATAAACAAACTTTAACACTTAAATCATCATCATGACTTCTATCTACAACATGAATTACTTTTTGATAATCTTCATTTACACATGTATGTATAAGCGATATATATTCAACAAAAATTCTTTTTTCTGTTTCCCCTTGGAGCACTATAACCATATAACGCTAGTAAATACTAACTCACTAAATATACTATTTTAAGTGAACAGCTTGATTCAATCATGTCCCATAGGCAAACATATTGCAGTTTCATCCAGTACGTGTAGAACTACTTCAACTCAATTTTTGTGGAATCAAACGGCGAAGTATTCGAATGTTCTTAACCATATGAAGCTGAATGCCGTCTAAATTTCTATAAAACAGTCTTTAATCTTTATATTATTTAATGAATAATTCCTTCCTGAAATGTTAAAAAATATTCTACTTATATTCGATTGAAAATAATATTTAATATTTCAACTATGCATTTATTTAAAACATTGACCAGTTGGCAGGGTTCTGGCTATAGCTTGCATTCATTCATTTATTTTCAGTCTCTCATCTACATCTATTTACATTAACACATACGCGATATATAACATACACTATAGTACATTCGGAAGACTTGCGCAACATACAACATATTTACATATAACTAAAACGGGACACTTAACCAAATGCGAAAACACACACTTAAAATGCTAACTAAAAGAAATAAAAGAATAAGATCCCTAAGAATCTATGACAACCCTAAAAGTATCAGTGTCAAATACATTTCATTGTCGGATATAAATGCCAATGAATCTTGAATCTCCTAAACTCGACCTGAATATCCAGCTGGTCAAACGAGCACATTGGACCGCTTCTCAATCTTGTTAAATTCTTCAATGCACACATGTCAACGCATCTTCAACGGTTATTACTGTCTGAAGCATCATATAGTGCATACACCTTGGCAAACTTTTCAGGCTCAAATATTGTAATTGTTTTTTAACATACTGTCTATTATTTCAATATAATTCGTCATTAACTTATATTGATTTGATGTATTTAATATCCTGTGCGACAACAGAACCGACATGTTGATGTCATGTCAAGATAAGATCTAGTAGATGATAATTAATGTATTTTGGCACAAATATTATTTTTCTCAACATAACTCGTCGTGTTTCATGACCTAAATCACATAGAACCACGATAAAGTTTGTTCTTTAAGAAATATTTGTAAGATATATCCGCATGATACATTTCAATGTGTTATTGATATATTGAAATACTTATTTAAATTGCCCATCGTAGACAAATTACTTTTTACAAGAGAAAAGATTTAAATCATTGTAGTCTTAAGTTTGTGGTAAATTACACGCTATGACGTAATATAGTCGACTGTTATGACGCCGCTACATCAGCTCTAACTTCTTCTAAAGTTTTCTTTCACTTTATCTACCAATTTTGTCCATTCTCTTTTGAATAATGTTCCACTTACAAAGTAAATCGAAAGAAATTGAAAGAGAAGTTAACACCAGAGACAAACTTGTACTATAACAGGTAGCAAGTTGCCACCCGGCCAAACTTTTCGGACTAAGTTCTGGCTTGAAACGAGATCTTGCCTCGTAGAATCCAATAGACACACCATGGGGTTGTTGTAAGTAAGTAGAATGTACTAAGAGTGAATAGCAGCTTAGCTGATGATCTTTTTCTGTTAGCGACAGTCGGATTTATTTCAGAACGTACACGAGCGGTTAGACCGAATCGTTCCTTTTAGAATAAAGACTGCGATGTTAATGTTTCCGGTAATAATAATGCGGGCAGGAATAGCATTGTTACACTATCAAGAAATATACACTCCAGTACTTTCTGTAGAACGATTCATATTCAGCTGAGATAAAAGAAACACCGGAAAGGTTGTAGTTGGCGGTGCTATTTCCGTAAATGTCCATTGCAAATTTGTCATTTCCGGTAATATTCAAAGCTAAATCGTCACTTCCGTTAAAGTCCATCGCCAAATTTCTTCCAGTAAAATTGTAAGTAAATCTCATCCCGTACACCACGTGACTGTTGGTGGAGAGAATGATGAAGAGGGCGGTTACCCGACACAATGAGCAGTTCTTCGGTTGATTCTCTTCTTAGAAAAAATGGGAGCTTTTATATCAGCAGTATTCTTTCTATTGTCAACAGAACAAGTATCCACAGTAGAGAAGGACCGCAGCGGTCGTTGTCGACCAGATTCGTATACGACAAAATATCGCTGATTGTTCTTTCAGGCCGTTGTCCTTTAATACCTAACAATGTGTCAGGTACTAATGACATCCATAAAACCACTATTCTGTTATAGCAAGGATAAGCAGGAACACTGTTGTTGGATATTTCCGCAGTTGTTTTCTTGATAGAATTATAATGTTTAAAATGTTACCGCAAAGTGCCAATAAACAGTAAAATAAAAGGTACAGTTCTCCATAGCCAGTATGACATTTACACTCAATAAAATATTCGGTTCGCAATTTCCAACGAAATAGAAATTTCTATCCATCGTTAAAAGAAGAGTACTATTTGCCAGTTCAGTCTGTTCTTATTTAACCTTCAACTGGAGATTAATGGTATGGAACACCAATTTCCGTTTCGTGTTGCTTGCCTTTTCTCAATATTTAATTACTGTTATTATTATGTAACATTATACACCAAACAACATATTAGTAACACCAATTTTTGTTGTCATTACCACGTGTACAATATCGACAATCCTGTAATAAAATCGGTAATGCGGACACAATTATAAGAAAAAAATGTGTTTATCCCTACAATATATAGCCATTGGTTAAATATGTTTTATATTTGAAAGTTTTTTTTATAATCACACATATCTTAAAAACCACTAACAACAAAGAAACAACAAAAAACAAACAAAAACAACAAGAAAATCAACAAAAATCTTGCAATTTAGAAATGTTAAATATTATATGTATGTATATATTTTGTTTAAAAAAATGACGAGCATTAAAAAAACAAGTTCATTCCAGAAAATGCTTAAACTCTCTGGAAAAAAAGTTTTTTTCGTTTGTGCTTGAGAAATTCGTTTATCGTAAATGATGAACATCTTAATTAATGTATCTTATATCAAATAGCATGCAAGTATTTCATGGAAATAATAGGATGTAAACAGAATTTTTTGGTGAAAAAAATCGAGCGATGCCATATCTTTTGCAATGTCTTTTTTCCACATACATTAACATCGATAAATCGAAGACAAGTCTACCACGCATGATCTACTGATCTGAAATATTTTCGGCAATCGTCGGCGGTACCCATTTAACATCATGGCCACTGGAACGCTTGAACCCGTAAGCATTATAATAGTACACACGTACCTAAAACAATACAAACAATGGTTCATAATGGTTGAAGACAAAAAAAAAACAACAAAAAACAACAAAGCATAATATGAACAATAACATTCGTCGCCTTTAACATGATTGAGGGGCTACGGTATCAGTATTTGAGTAGAGCAGTGACATACATAAACATACATAATCAGTTATCATTTAAGTATGACTACAATATCTGTACACACAATATATGATCTTAAATATTCACTTCCCAGTAACAAACAATTCTAGAATATGAATATGTTAACAAAACATTATATTTGTGCCTGTGAAGATATAATTTCATTATAAATTAAAGGCAATTTGGGCTAAAGCGCCAATGAAATATATAAGCTTAGCTTGAATTTGAGTATCACGGCTGTAGTTTGTCATTTGGAAAAAATCCTTGTTTTCGTTGTTTTACAATTGAATGTATACAAAACACTAATTATTTTGTTTAAAAAGAACATATATTGAACACTTGTAACAGCTACGGTTATAGAAACCGATATTTGGTAAACAATACTGTCTCGTTGATCGTGATTATTGTTAATGTTAAACATGTTATGGGAGCAACAACAAATGCAATATTAATTAGCAGTTATCATCTTACAATATTACCATTGGTTAGGAAGAGGATAATACAAAATTACACAATCCCACAACGACAAACAATAATTACTTTAACATACATTGTGACATCTGCACCGTATGCTATTGTTAATCTTATAACATTTCACACTTGTGTTGTCAGACGACTCTTGTATTCTATTAATTATTGACCCTTTTATAGATCTATAACAAATATACGCTACGTTTTATTAATGTTATTAGTACGTAAACATGTTGTTATCTTGTCTCATAGCACTTAAAACTAATAATAAATTCTTCATTAATCAATATGATATAATTACTTTCATGAAATTATACGAAGCCAACCGAGTAAGGTGCATGGTTGTTTTAAAGTAACTACCTGAAACCACTTGTGGCTCAAACCTTATGCCACCCGCTTAGCTCCATAGGGAGAGCATCAGATTGGTAATCCAGGGTAATCGGCTCGATCCTTGGACCGGGCGAAAATTCTTCGTTATCTCGAGCCATTTTTCTATCACCGTTGATATCGTCGGTGACCTGTGGTGATTTTGATAATTACTAGTAATTAATCAGGAAAGTCAGGTGGACAGACCGCCGAGTGACCAAAATGGTTTATACGGAAAGACATTAAACTTTAATACAAATACACACAAAGAGTGAAGAAAGTTGTTTTGTTTGTTTTACGCCGATTTTAACACGATTTTGGACACTCGGCCACCTTTTGGTTTCGTTATCTTGAATTTTCACCATCGTACTTTCATCTTTTTCATCATCGTATTTTCGAGTTTTCATCATCGTGGTTTTGCAATTTGAGATAATTATCACTTTGTTGAATACAATACTGATTTTATACTCAGTACTATATTGGACGAGGCATAAAACACATGTATATGCACGAATATTCAAACAGAATCATTACTTTACACAACAATGTAACTTCTTTTTCATAAACCATTTTTTTGATATTTTGACAAAACTTTGCTACTCAGAGTACACTTTGGGTTTGTATATGGAATTTTTGGATTTTAAAAACAATGCTAGACGGTGTACAATAGTGATTCGATTCGATATGGATATTTTGACTCGGAAAATGAAAACAGTTAAGATGAAATACAATAGTGAGACGACTTGAAAAAATGAAAACGAGGCTAAATTTAAAAGTTTTGCTATATTAAGATCTCATGCTGCATACGCTGGAAGCTCATTGGTTACTTTCATAAGGAGCGGACTAATTACTTTTTATCGTGGAAAGTAACTCTAAGCAAAATATAATTACATTATATTTTTTTCTGGCAATTTTGCGTTATACATGTATACATGCGTTATTTGAAAATATTGATTTAAATATTATCTGTTAGCTTTCTTTGATCTTGCACATGTTGATCTGATATTTCAACAACAAAGAAAAAAACAAAAAAACAACAACAACAACAACAACAACAAAACAACAACAACAACAAAAACAAACAATTATTTAGCATGATAAATTGTATAATGATATATAATGATATAATGACTTCTCTGAAAATAATTGTGCATAATTTATTTTTCTTTTATAGTTCATGATTATGCAGCATTATTGCAATTTACTTATTGTATCAAATTTCTTTTCATTTTAAAGCATGATTGATTGTTTGGTACTATAATTTGTATTTTTGCGTGTCTTTACCATATAATGTCATGAATTTATTGTGTATGGCGATATAAAATGTATTGATTGACTGAAAACTTTACAAATAATATCTATATTTTGTCTGCTTTAACTATAAGTCTGTATTGTCTATATACTCGTCTGAGTGTTAGTCTGTGTCCTAATTAAGTCTATTTAAAAACCCGGAAGGAAAATATGATTTATTTTGTTTTTATTATGAAATTCTGAAGATCAGTGTTTGGGAGGAGTGAAATTATCAAGTGTGACAGCTACATTAAGTAGATTGATTTAAAGGTACATTGCATTTCTTATTCACCTGATTCTATCAGCATTTTAAGTACTGCAATGAGTGACAGTTAAATTAAAATTAGCCTGAACATTTTTTTTTCAGTAGCTTTTGATTATTTGTTGGCTTTTACAGCTTCTACAAAGTTACTCGTTTGGTTTTGACGATTAGTGCACTTAAAGCTGCATGCCTCCAGATGAGACAAAATAGTTTAAGAAAATCAAACTAAGATAACATATTAGATGTAACGGTTTAATTAATAATTGATTTACATATATTGTGCGATTCAGTAATTTTATCACCATATTTCTTCTGTAACCAACACAGCAAGGGCTATTTTTGTATATTTTGGCGTCTTTATGGCAATTTACGTAGATTGTAAGTGTCATTTTAAACGTGTAAATGACATTTTCTGTTCAGTTCCATTTTTTACTTCTTAATACATTTTAAAACATTTTCATGTAAATTAGCATAAATCTGGAGGCACGCTGCTTTAAAGTGATTTAGTACTTTGTACGGAAGTCAAATCCAACTTGGTTTACATTTTGCTACCTTTTTCACATTTAAAGCTTTTTTTCTTCATGTGAAAAGTATGTCACATATTCTAAATCCATTATAACAGCATTACTAAACAATATCCATTTCTGAAGCTAAATGTGCCTTTATCATGTTTGTAAAATTGGTATATTTAAGGTTATATTTTTGTCAATTGTCTAAGATTGTTATGTACATCTTTATCCGTGAAGTTCTGCCATGTCAAACAACGTAAACTGTTGGCTTATGGGATTGTACGAGTATGTACCTGTCTTTTTGTTAACATAAAAGCCTTTCTGTATCTTTGCAGACATCAGCCCAAACTCAAAACCAACGTACAAAACAATCATTAAATATCGATAATAATTATGGTTGCCGAAAAACTTTCGTCCTCATGATCGCTCTTAAGTGACAGACAGTAAGGATTGTGGTTGATATTTTTCCAAGAGATATTAAAGGAAGGAGCAGTGCAATTACTAACCATGGAGATTTGAAGGTTGTTTTATTTGTTTGATTTATTCGTTTATTTGAATCGTCATTATATTGTTATCTCAATGACATTTCTTATAGATCTATCCATTACGTTACTTGTTTTCGTGAACTACAATTGCGAACTGAAGCCAACTATGGACGTTTATGATTTGAATAATGATTTTACTACACGCTGCTATATCTGTTAATTTCGTACCTATAATTTAAGAGTAAAATGTTTCTATTTTTATTCCGAAAACTTTATTTTTGATATTGGTTTGTAGTTGAAGTGCTGCATCCCCTAAATTACGACATACATGTACAGTTGTATATATTATTTTGAAATTTAAATCCTTGTTAACATTGCAATTACACGTACAGTTTCAAGATGTATTCTTTTATAGTAGTATCGTTATTGATCTACCTGATAAATTATGTAATCAAGTTAAACATTCTGTAATCAGCTAACTTTTTTCTGGTCTTTGATGATGTTTTCAGGTGTAAAGGTTGGCGTCAAGGTTGCGGAGGGAAAATCTAAGGTGGTTTATATAATACCTGAAACTCATCATGTCTTACTACACTCAAAGGATCGTATCACTGCAAGAGACGGGGAACGGGCACATGAAATGAAAGGAAAAGCAGAAATGTCCACTACTACAACATGTGTTATCTTTGAGTTACTCAACAACGCTGGTAGCTTTATGATTTTTAGCCCAATGTTCCTATTTAAATGGCTTTATATATACGTTTAATATAGTTTTATCATGTTTAATTGCATACGCATGAACGCATACTCACACACGTACGCACAGACGCAAGCACGCACGCACGCACATACATACATACATTAATACATACATTCACACAAACATACATACAAATATTAACGGTCTTGGTCTATCTGTAATAAAAACAACAACAACAACAACAACAACAGGGAAACACATGCTTCAGTACACCCTGTAGCACACGTTCTGCCTCGATATTTATCCCAGTATGGCTACGGTACTGGCTTGTATTAAGAAATAGTATGGAAACTTGATAAAATTTTCTGTAAAAAACATTCACTGTCGAGATTATAAAACTTTTTTTGAGATCTCAGGATTTTCATTTAGACTCGGTGGATATTCTGTGCTGGTTCTAGCAAATCAAACACCTGAGACTTGAGTTTGAGCTTAAAATTCTTTATACCATTGAGTGCAGATCATTGTTGAATGTTTAAAGGGGTCTGATTAAACGCTCTGTGAGTCAAGCCAAGGAAAGGGTATTCATAGACTCTGATACATCTAGTATCAATCATGAGACTAAATATGTAAATGAGCTAGTAACTTAGTTGATAGAGCTGCGTAATGGTACAGAAGTTTCAAGATTCCGTACCATCTAAAATACCCTAGTGTTATAACATTTATGGTACTGTAAATGTTAAAATTTTATCTAACTTGTTTCTCTGATTTTAAGTCGACTTTAACACATTTTTGGTAGTATCTTGCCAGTCGGTCGTTTTCCTGAATAACTGACCAATATAATTATCAATTCCTCGCCTTTTATTCACTACTTTGGCGTCTCAATCGGACTAGATAAGTGACTTCCATCTGTTTCTAAACTGCATGGTCTTTGAAGGTATTAAAACCCATTTCATCAAGCGTCAAGGGAAGACAACTATGGTTACTCACCGATGTGATATGATACCTATAGAGTGGGTGACTAGAAGATTAGCCACTGGTTCTTTCTTAAAGAGAAATCCTGGTGTGACGGAGGGGTATAGATTCTATCCTCCAAAACTGGAGACTTTCTTAAAGGTTTACTCTTGTTTCATACAAATAAAAAATCTGTTTATGTATGATAACATATATAGAAACATTTGTATCCCTTAAATTTCTATTATTTTATCATCTACAAATGTATGTAACATAAATTAGTGTTTATAATATAGTCTTATAATCAAAGAAACTATATATATGAATTTCAATTTGGCAAACTGGCCTACAGATCGTCTAGTTTTTTTGTTGTTTTATTTATATGATGCCTTTTGTAAATTGACACAAATGTTCAATTTTTAAACATGATTTAAATCTTTCACATCTTTGAAAGCACGATACAGATTGGCCGAATCATGCCTCTTAAAATTAAGATTTAAGGGAAACAAGAAACGTAACTGCGATTGTTTGGAAACAAACTTTTATTTATTTTGCAAATGGAGAAGGGTTTGTTGACAGGAACTGTTAGAATATAGAACAAAAACGTACTTTTATTGAGTAAAATCTGTTCAATTATTTCATGTTTAGGATGACAAGAACCATGATCCTCAGTGGTCATATGAACAGTGTATTGAGGCCAAACTGACTGCTGGACCCCGGATCATTGGTCAGTATGAGATAGATATTATATCGAGAACAACGGTCACTGTGTTTGAAATTTTAGAGAAAGCTTGGGCGTCCTTAGGTTGTTCTCTGATTGACATGAAGGTAGAGTTTGGAATAAACCATGAAACTGGTAAATGTTACAATCTTTAATTTGCACGCGGAAACATGACTTAACTTCTTTTGAAAAGAGAAAACTATAATACAGTAGCTAATATGTTTGGAACCCCTACAAAAGTTATATAAATTATCCCACTAGCCTCAACAATTGGCGAGCAGTTCCAAGTAACATAGTTTACATATACATACAATAAACACATCTTACAAATATTTTACTAAACTGATCACTGCCATGGGCATTATATATTTTGAGTGTAGCGTCACCTTGTCATCCTCTAAATATAGTTGTATTATGACCCGGTGTCAATTTGGCAATTTACAAGTAGTTTATATAGAAAACACATTTAAACCTTTTGAAATGTACAGTGCCAAGGGATTACACCTTTTTTCATGTAAGTTTTAAAATTTTAGCTTATCTGGCAAAACGTGATTTTGTTGTGAAAAAGAATTAATTAATTTGATTGCAGTGAATTTCACTTTTAAAATGATTAAAAAAAACATTTTTTTTATTTCCTAAAGCCATGTTATAAGAGTTTTTACAGCGTACATTATTTTTCTAGGTGAGATATTGTTAGCTGATGTCATTGATAATGATTCATGGCGTTTATGGCCGGCCGGGGATCGCCGCTTGATGAAAGATGTACAGGTGTATAGAGAGTTGAAGGAAGTCACAGCTAAAGATTTAGACATGGTCAAACGTAACTTTGAATGGGTAGCTGACAAAGTGTCTGTAAGTGAGCTTTAGTATTGCATTTTAGAATTATCTGAATGTTCTGTTACTGTTACAGTTACAACTTGGTCATGTCAAAAATATCATTTGGGCCCCGTCTCCTCCAAATATTAATTCGCCTAATTTACTTTAGTTGAAAAACAACTTTCCATCCCGTTTCGTATTCCAAATTTTCTGTGTTCAATTCTGTTCTGTTAATTTATAGATAATTCGTCGCTTGAAAACTGTAATGTTCTATTAGACAAGACTGATTTTAAGAAAATATGAATGCTAGAGGCATTTTATAGTACAAGTAATATCTTGAGTGTTTTAACCTAATATTGGTATGCTGAAGACGATGAGGGTGGATACCAAGAAAATAAAAATTGACATTGACCTTTAAAAGGTCAATTCAAAATGGCCGCTTGAAAATACTAAAATAGGTCATTAAAACTATGATACAATATGATGTAATTAATTATTCTTGTCAAAATCAAATGATTATTCAATATGATACGATTTTAATGAGATTGGCCACCAAATTTAGCGATTATAAGCATAATGGCTCAATTAACAGTCATATACAGTACTGTTTTACTAGCGCGTTAAGGTATAAGACTAAGATTGAATGTTTTAATGATTTAAAAAAAGATTTAATGTTTTGTTTACTTGACCTATATTTAACAATAAACTTTGTTTATAAATATTACCAAAGAATAAATATTTCGTAATAACAAATTAATATTTCGTAATTACGAATCAATATTTCGTAATTAAGATTTTATATTTCGTTAAAACGAAATAATATTTCTAATTGGGAATTATTCTCTATATATAAATGTAGAAAATGTCACTTCAGGTGTTCCGTAATTTTCAACATTATTTGTAGCTATGATTTTTTTAAGTTGTTCATTTTGTTTTCATATATTTTGCACTTGGTTTAAAATAAATATTTAATTTTTTTTTTGAAATGTCAAAAACTTACTTCTATTCATCTTAATTACCTTAATTAATCAGGTTATATAGTCTCTTAATTTTTTGTTTGTTTTATTTTTACAGTCTGAAAAATACATTCCTCCCACATGCAAAACTGCTCTTGATGACATTTGGGCATATTTAAGTTTACCATCTTGTTTAAAAATAAGTGACTATTTAATTTGAAATTTAAAGTTAAAGTTAAAAACAAAACCAACAATAACAACATCATATTTTCAACGAGTCAGAAAATGTCTGAAACCGGGAGATTGCTACGTGTGTTTGCTATACCATGGCAGCTCTCGAAAATTTTGGAATTCAGTCACGGTTTTGAGAAAATTCTACAAGAAGATTATCACATCATTCCTGGTACCCTCCAATAAATTTCCAGGATATCTTAAAGTAACATCAAAGTTATTTTTGCAAATATTACTTGTAAAAAAATGAAGTGATATTTTCTTTGACCATATATAAAAGTCACGTGGGTTGGCTACATAGTAGAGGTGTTAAAATATAATTGTAATACACCTTTTGTTAGCCATTGAAATAGTGTTTTATGTATAAAGGATTTTCAAAAATGGTTATTATTCAGAGCGGGCGCAATGGTGCAGTGGTAACACTGTCTGCCTACAAATCAAGGGGTCGTGAGTTCGATCCCCCGCTACTCCACTACAAGACTGACAAAACCAGGACATAGACACAGAATGACGGTAACGATAGAAACAAGAAAATACCTTAACGGAGCAGGAAACAAGTAACCAAGTACAAGACCGAAGAGGACGACCGATAACGAAGGAAGAACGGAGACAAGCACTGACAACAAGCGAACAGAAACGAGGACCGATAGAAACAAGAAAATACCTTAACGGAGCAGGAAACAAGTACACGACCGACAACAACCGACAACAGAAGGAAGAACGGAGACAAGAACTGACAACAAGCTAACAGAGGCGACGACCGATAACGAAATAACAGGACAAGCACCGATAACAAAAGAACTGACAACAAGACAACGGAGACGGGGATCGATAACAGAGACGGAAACCGATGACAGAACAACGGAGACCAGGACTAATTACAGAAGAAAAGAGACGAGAACCGATGGACAAGCACCGATAACAAAAGAACTGACAACAAGACAACGGAGACGGGGATCGATAACAAAAAAACAGAGACGAGGACTGATGACAGAAGAAAGGAGACGGGGATCGATAACAGAGACGCAAACCGATGACAGAACAACGGAGACCAGGACTAATTACAGAAGAAAAGAGACGAGAACCGATGACAGAATAACGGAGGCCAAAGACGAGAACCGATAACAGAAAAACAGAGACGAGACCCGATGACAGAATAAC
This sequence comes from Ruditapes philippinarum, assembly GCF_026571515.1. NCBI lineage: Eukaryota > Metazoa > Mollusca > Bivalvia > Venerida > Veneridae > Ruditapes > Ruditapes philippinarum. The sequence continues at coordinate 49,778 of NW_026867112.1, read as the reverse complement.
GGAGAAGAACAAAGACGAGAACCGATAACAGAACAAGACAGGGACCGATAACAGAAGAACTGACAACAAGACAACGTACACAGGTACGAGGATTGTTGACAGAAGAATACGACGGGGGTCGATAACAGAGACGGGAACCGATGAAAGAAGAATTGACAACCTGAAAACGAAAACACAGGACTAATTACAGAAGAAAAGAGACGAGAACGGAGAAGAACGAAGACGAGAACCGATAACAGAAGAACGAAGCCGACGACCGATAACAAAAAAAAAACAGAGACGAGAACCGATAACAGAACATCTAACAACAAAAAAACTGACACATCCAATTACAGAAGAACTGACAACAAGAGAACTGCGACGAGGACCAATAACAACAAAACGAAAGTCACGACCACTTAAAGAGGAACTGACAGCAGAGAAATGCGACGAGAACCTATAACAGAAGAACGAAGACGACGACCGATAATAGAAAAACGAACACCAAAACCCAAGACTACTCAGAGAAATTAATTAATGTATATTTTGCATGCACACGTTTTAACCCCTCACTAGCCACTCTATATGCGTTCATAGAGTCCCAGATAAAATACATGAAAGCTCCATATCAAGCAGATAGGACAGGAAAGAGTGTAGTGTTCGCCTTTAAGATGTCCGTACTATCTTTAATATAACTTCTATATTACTATTATATTGGCATATAGAAAAATGTCTGCCATCTTGGATTTTCGGCCATATTGGATTGTCTTTTTACATGCTTTGTGACAAATTTCAGGCTTTTCCTTTCCTTAAAAGTTTTATTTGATCTATCATCCATTTATGATAAAGAAATTTGGCGGCCATTTTAGTGGTCATTTTAAATGGCCATTTCAATGGTCAAGATCAAGTTTTTCAATTTGGTATCCACCTTTATCGGATTCAGCATACCTTAAATAGGTAAAATACACCAAGATACCACTTGTACTACAAAATGCCACTAGCATCTTATAGGGAGCCAAATTCTCAAAATCAGTCCTGTCTATATCTCCAAATTTTCCAAAAGCAAGTTAAATACACAATTTTGTTCGTAATGGACTGTTCTATCTCCTTGGCATGTTATATTAGTGCTTCAGAGCTTCATAAATGAATTACAACAAAACCATCCTGTTCTAACTCCACAAATTCAGTATGTTTTGATAAATAGACTGTTCTAACTTATTGGAGCAATCATATGATCGATAAATGTCATGTGACCCGTGGGGGCATATGTAACAAACTGTTCTAAATCCAAAGTACCTTATCAAAACATTGCATTAAATCACGTGATGGCAGGACACCCGCCATGTTGTACGAAACATTTTGAGCTAGCTGGTTATACAACGTTTGCTGTTTATTCATATATTTGTACTAAATGTAAGTATTGAATAATATTATGTATTCATAAATTTACTCCAATAATTGGCATTTTATTCTTAAGTCCTATGAATTAACTGCATGTGATTAAACAGGAAAATCAAAGCACTGAATGTACTGGTGGGGAGGCTATGAGAGAATGTTTCAGACTTATAGTGTCTTTTCTTTTTGCTTAAAATATGCTACCAAAATAAAAAGATATGCACATTGCGCTATTTATCCTTACTGTTGTGTTCAACCATTCATATATATGGTTAATGTGGTTGACTATTCATTTTGTTAATATTCCAGAACATTTCATTGAGGTCTACATTCGGACTGTTAATCATACAAATTTTGAAAAACCTTAACTGTCAATAATAAATGACATACCAGCAAGTATGACGACTGTTCATTATCAGATAACAATAACATTTTACAACTGACGGTTCCTTATCAAAATCACAGGAACTTGAAATTCTATCAAATAACCAATATTAATTATAATATCCAAATATACAATATACTATAAAAAAACACAAACACAGGAACTTGAAATTCTATCAAATAACCAATATTAATTATAATATCCAAATATACCCCCTATATACTATAAAAATTTTTTATAGTATATAGGGGGTATATTTGGATATTATAATTAATATTGATTATTTGATAGAATTTCAAGTTCCTGTGTCAAAATATTCTAGGACTGTTCATCATAAATACTTTATGTCATTTTAATATTATTGAATGATAATAACAACTGCAAGTGATGCAACATTTTTATTGAACATAAAAATTATACACGTTTAGATGTACCATAATTGAGATCAATAAGATACTGTCTTGTGATGAATATTAATATTCATGCTCTACGGACAGAAGGTTGTCTTCTCCAGAAGCAAATCTCGAATAAAATCACGTTTCAGAAAATTATTCCCATTTCATTACTGACGGCGTCGGATAATATTAAAGCTAAATATTTCTTGAAAAAATACATATCTGCAAAGCTTATTCAAAACTGAATCAACCTAAGTGAAAATTGATCAGGAAGTTATATCTTCTTTTTTTACCGTCAACACTCAACCAACTAATGGTAGTTAATCGATAGCTTGTGTATTTTTAAACCTCACTAGCTTGAAATATATACTGCGGAAAATCTGTTGTTAACAGGGTGTGCGGTTATTACGTAGGGTTTTCCCTGTCTACCATTTCCTGCAAATAGATGAGAACACCGAAGCCGTCAGTGCTATGAATGATGTTATAAATGGCGTGTTTTGGAAGTTTTTGTTGAAACTTCTCCAATTTCTCCAGAGGCGTGCACGTCGCGGAGAAGGCACACGGAAGGACATAGTCAAGTCATCATAAGTACCAGAGGTGATTGGTTGACCTGTCGTGACTTACTCTGGAGGTTTGGCGCTAATAGATGCCGTTTTTGTTGTCGTCAGTCAGAAAGTTGATGCCTTGACGGTATTGTCGTCTCCTTTACCACCAAAGAACGAAGAATGGGCTTCCAGGAAGAATCTGCTTGAAAAAGACGTCCCAGATGCTATAATCTCGGACATATGGTTATTCCGGCGCCGAGTATAAATAAACTTAAAACACACTCACTTTTGTTGAAAACAAAACAAAAAAAACAACAAAACATTTTCTGTAGTAATTTTTCAAGTGTTGTAAAATGAATAAGAAATTCCTCTTATGCCGCGGATTATTTTTAGAACACAAACATAAAAGTTCTTTTTTTTATTTTTCAAATAAACATTAATCACTTCAGCGCGCGCAAATATCGTTTTCAAATTAAAGTTTCGTAAGATATGTTAATGACTTCCCGATGCTCGACTGTAAGTAATTTGTATATGTATGCGTTTTTTTTGTTTTTTTGTTTTTTTTGTTTTTGTTTTTTAATTAAAGCTTCTTATTCTTTAATATTTTTTATGTATCTCATAATCTGTATTGAAAATTTGAGTTTTATTACACATGGACTATCAAATTATGATGTATGCCCTAGAATTGAATAAACTTTCTAATTACACAATACGGGGTCATACTGATCTTTGCGTCTTTCTCTGAAATAATTATTTCTTTGTTAAAACATATTTGACCACATATTTCTGTCAATTAACTGTTCACTTTACTTCCGATTTTTGTTGTACGGAAACACATGTTTCTATTTGTGTTTTCTAATCAATTCGAATCTATAATCAGTTTAATGGGATCACCACCGGGTAAACGACTACTAGGTACTTTGGTCATGTTTTATACCCCAAATATTTGAATGTTTCTATTGGGATTAAAATGAGCATAGTTAAGTAAACAACTGGTTGTATAAATCCCTGACCTGTCTAATTCTAATTATGAGATCAGTGAATATATAAGACTTTCACTACAAAATATTCCTAAACAAAAGAGCACATGTTTAAATTTATTCCTATACAAATAAAAGATCAGAGTAGGGATCTGTCAATTGCCAAATATACTTTTATGTTAAAAGTTTGATTAATGAATTATGTAAGATGAAAATATAAGTATTGCTTTTTTATTTTGCTAATGTAAAATGTAATATTGTGCTGGAATTTTGTCGGAAGGTCCCTATAGGGGTTTTGTAGTTAAATAGTTTTTTTTTCGGCGATAATGGTTCAAGAATATAATGTTTCAAACTATATGCTCATCACCATCAGTGAATTTTTAGTTAAATGTATGCAAAATATTTACTAACAGCTATGATATAGCGGTTTATGACCGTTTTCCGCGTACAGCCTCCTGGGGTGTACTAATAAGTTAGTTTTCCTTTGTTATCACGCAAGCATGATCCATGTCTCTGATGTAAGCGACAGTTTACAATTATTTGTCTTTAAAAAATATTAAGGACTTTTAATGGTATATAACAACAAAAGAACATGCATGATATTGAGAATACGGCATTGTATATACACCGGTCTCAAATATCGTCAGTAAGACCGGTGTACACAATGGAGAATACGGTGTTGGAACGTTCTAGTTAATGACCCGTCATAAACAGTTGGTCGCTGCGTAGTAATTGGAAAATTGTTATCAAGAATAATAAAGAATATTTGCCACTAAATTAAAGCATTTACTTACAAATTTTCATTTATGCTTTTTGTTAAAAAAATATTGATAAAGTTATTATTTTGAAGGGTTTTAATACCAGAACTATTTATTACAGACGTACGTATGCTTAAACCTGATTACCGCGGCAGTATGACGTCACGGAGTAGTGATTTAAACAAAAATCAAGAATTTTTCAGAGAATTATTATCTTTACAAATTGCAGATATGAAATTAAAGAATGAAAATATTTTCATATTGTAAATGTCTGTGATGAGTGATGAGTCAGCTTAGAAAAGATCAAGGTACTATTTTTTGACCTGATTACCGCGGCAGTGACCTGATTACCGCGGCAGTAAGATTTGACGAACAGTTATTAACATTGGGTCGGCATAGCCTCCCCAAAAATCTATCTTGATTTGCAAGTAATTTCGGATGTGTATTTTCGGATAGAAACAACTGTGACAAACAAATTCTTAAATAGGAAATGTTTATAAGTTCTAAAGTTTTTTTAATTTAAGGCACTTAATGTCTCAGAAATCATTTGTTTTCTTTTAAACAGGCAAATATGAGTTTTAGAAATTGTAAGTTACAAATAATAAACAGCATACTAGATACTTTTCGCATGAATAATACTTATGAATGCTAAATTCTCTTTATAATAAAAGTAGCAAAATGTCAATAAAGTATAGTATTTTGACTTCCATTCAAAATACTAAATAACTGTAACTGTACTAATGCAAATAAGAGATTGTTTAAGTTACTGGCCAATGTGGAACTTTTTTTCTGGAAACTATAACAAAACTCCAAATATAAAGCTTTTGGGAGATAAAGATAGAAGCTTTTCACGGGCACAACGGTCCTGTTAGAAAATTTATAGATATTAAGCGTTTATATACAATTTATGTTTTAGAATGCATTAATGTTTTATAAGTAATAGATTACTTCAAAGTAAAACCATTATATAGCAAAGTCAGAAAGAAGAAAAATATTCTTATACGTATATTTAGTTTGTCTTGTAATTTGTCTTTGAATTTCTGAATGTATATATATATATGACATTATGTTTGTAATGTTTTGTTCACGGACAATCTTTAAATATGACATTTTTCAAATATAAGTCATGCCTTCTAGCAGATATATTTTCATTGCCTACTTAAGTTATAGCAACAGATTTTTTCATTCCTACCATTAGAAGAACTTCTTACGAACACAAATAGAACGTGTTAAGCGCACTACTATTTCAACCTTTTGGGAGAAATTTGAATTTGACCATCTTTTGAATTTTCATGAAAAAAATTCTTTAAAGATTTGTCCAGCATTCTAGAGGAATTGAAAGTTTTCTATTCCCGTTTGTGTTTACAGCTTTCTTTTTCTAGACATTGAATCAATTTGAAGGTATTAAAGTGTCTGGCTAAAGTAATGAAAATATAGATAAAAATGTCTACAAAATTTATGTGGGTATTAAGTAAGCCATGTCTTTATTCAAATTATGTAAATGAAGGGTTAAATTTTTTATTACAGCAGTTATCACCATCGTCCCATGTCCGGGCAGTTGTGTTTATGGGCTCACCAGTATACATGGCTCACTGCGAGAAGATACGGTCTACATGTGAGACGTTTGGTGTACCATGTGAATTAAGAGTGTCTTCTGCTGACAAAGGATGCCACGAACTTCTGAATATTTTAGCTCAATATGAAGGTATACCTACTCACTTGCATTTGTAAGAAACCATTATAACTGGTGAATTGTAAGTACCAACTCAACTAGAGAATAGTGATAAAGTTTATTTTTGGTGAATATCTTCCTTAATGGTTGTACTTTGGTGAACTGCGGATGCCTGTTGTTCACAAGCCTGATTTAATGCACCATTTTCTATCAATTTCTAAAGTCTTTGATTTTGAAGACAAAAAATATATTATACTAAAAGGAAATAAGCGAAACACCATGCCAGCTTAAATAATTTGTTTATATAAAGGGACCGTGGTTTAGTAGTAAAAGTATCTCCCTCTGAAACCAGGAATCGTGTGCTTAAGCCGTAATTTGGTCCCGACCATATTTCTTTGTACTTTTGGTTCCAAGAAACTGGATCGAAAGGACTTAATAAAAATTGCATTTATTTCACAATCAAGCTTAAATAACAATTTTAGCTAAATTAAATATAAATATTTACATATATAAGAATAAATGTATGTTGTATAATTTGGAAGATGACTTTCAGGTGAGGGTATACCTACTGTGTTTATTGCTGTAGCCGGAAGTAGTAACGGGCTTGGTCCGGTTCTATCTGGTAACGCAATCTGGCCAGTCATTAACTGCCCGCCAGCTGACTGGGTAGCTGAAGATATCTGGTCATCACTAAGAGTACCTACAGGTATGAGTCTGTCCTTTGTCTTATTGGTAACTGTATTTCTTGAATAATAACTTAATAAGTAATAGAAAGAGCATCGAAACACGAGGATATCTCATTTGTACGAGGGGGCACAGTCCCCGAGTATAAATCAGATTGCCGAGTGTTTTGATATTCTTTCTCTTTTGTATCATAAAAACACGTTCCCTGTACACAATATGAAACCCCATACAAAAATAACTAATGAATGAGCATCTGACTATAATATTTTTTATCGTTTTCCCTTTCTCTGTCGTCACAATATGCAAACCCCAGACAAAATGTCCCCAAACTATGATACAATATTAATATTAATGTTTAGAAATAACTAAAATTGCATGTTATGCCTTTCTCAAAAATGGCAAATATTTGAAGTAAATTGTGAATCCTGTATGAACATGTAGTAAATGCATTTTTCCCGTGACTTAACCGAACAGAATACAGATAAGAAGAACAAAACAATTTCTCTTTACTTAACATTCGACCTAGAATTTCTTGCTTTTCTATGAGTTACCTATACAGCTGGATTAGAAGGTTTGTGTTCTACTTGGGTGTATGCTCTGAAATAATGCCTGGTAGGAAGGGCACCAGAGGTCTTCTTCCAATAGTAAAGCTGAAAAGTCGCCATATTCGGTTAATATTGTCGGCAAGACTTAAATACAACACACATTAATTAATGAAATATTTTTTTTGGATTTTAGCAATAAATTGAAATTGAGGAATTTCTTTCAGAAACTTAGAAACAAATGTATTTCAGATTTGGGATGTACAACAGTCACCTCCCCGGACGCAGCTGCCCTTGCTGCAGTGCAGATTCTTGGTCTCGGTGATCATATTATATGGTCGAAGCTACGAGCAAACCAGCTCAATACCTGGATAAACTTAAAGGAGGCAGACAAGAAAACGAGAAATTAAATGTGATAAAAACTTCCTTTTGTTTCCCATGATCTCATAAAATAATTATCTAGCTAGTCTAAGGAATTTCAAGCCTTTCCTGTGTGTGTGTTTTGACATATGAGCCGCGTCACGACAAAACCAACATAATGGGTTTGCGACCAGCATGGATCAAAACCAGCCTGCGCATCCGCGCAGTCTGATCAGGATCCATGCTGTTCGCTTACAAACCATATAACAAGTAGAGAAACTAATAGCGAACAGCATGGATCCTGATCAGACTGCGCGGATGCGCAGGCTGGTCTGGATCCATGCTGGTCGCAGACCCATTATGTTGGTTTTGTCATGACACGGCACATTTGTGTTGTTTCTTTTATCAAACATTTCTTTAAATGACTTGAATTTGATACAAATTATATTAAAGTTTTACAAATGTTAGATTTATTGTTTATTTATATGGTAACATTCCATGTTTACTTTGGAAAATTATATATTATGTAGAAGTCCAACTTGGAGTATTCAGTTCTCATCATATTAGGTACGTATTTCTAACGGACTTCTTTCAATTTTTATATAGAAACTTCCACTGTTCCTTTCAGAAAGTAACAGGACAGTACCTATTTTTAGAGTACAGATTTCACCACAGTAGCACCATAAAATTTTGGCTTGGATGTTATAATTCTTAATATATTCTGTTCTGAGTTGTTTTTTAGAAGTCGTCTCTTAATTATTAATAAAACTACTGAACAAATTAAGAATGATCACACCCACAAAAATTAAAGGTAATTGGATTATTTTCTTCATATTTCGTATATCTGTCAATTATTGCATGGTTTGGAACTTTTCCTTTGTTCTTATAACCCATTATACTCAGTACACTTTTAATGAGCATTTGAAAACTGTATTGATATATAACAGTACAGTTTTTTCATTGTTTCATATAGGAAAAAACTGAGCTGCTATATAGCAGTTGAGTTTTTTTCGCACCTTGTATATATCAGTATAGTTTTTTCACTTCATGGTCTCCGTGAAAATCGATAGCTCTTTAAAATTTAATTATACACAAATGCACACAAAAATGAAAAAAGTGCAAGCATTTATCGCTCATCTTGCTGGTGGACCACTTCATGTGACCAGTGCAGACCTTTTTGCTACTCAGTAGGTAAATATTTTGAAAATTCCTCTAATCGCGATTTTATCATCAAGTCGTCGTCTTTACATCATCGATATATCGTCCCAGGTCTAACAAATAAAACATTTATCAGTGATACTTAACTCGACAATTTATTTACAATTTTGCCGTAATATATTTTTAGTTTCCTATTAATTAGCCACAATTAATCATTAGACAGGAAGTCATCAAAACTGCTTACAGCGGTTACTTCCCAAATCAAGTTTAAAAACATACTCGTTTATCGCACATATGAACAAAAACATATAATAAGATGAGAAATTTATAACTATAATCAGACTGGAAAATTATATGAAAGATATCAAGATTAGAAAAAAAAGATTGGCAATTTTAACAAAGTTAATCTATTAATTTAATTGAATAATATATTTAATTCTTTGTTGTTTTTTTTTGCAAAGAAGTTATTAAGGGCGGTTACTGCATTGAGATTACCTTAAAACGGTATGACTTATAATCTCCCCTTCAACTTACCGGATGTTTACAAATGTTTAAGGTCACCCTTGTACATGTTAGCTTAATTTGTTAATATGGCATCAAAAAATACGCTACAACTTATAAGAACAATTGTGGAACATTCGACAAAAGGAGCACTTGGCTTTGAAAACATTTTGAATAAGGTAATACACGATATATATTACTTTTAGTTTAGTCTTTTCAAGTAAGCTATTTTTAGCATAGTGACCTTTGGTAATTAATACCGTATTACTTCTGTTTGCTGTGCTGTAAATATAATATGTAATATGACTCAAAAGAAATGTACATCTTCAGTTTTTCGAAATAATTGTTAAGTACTATCGGATATTGCGTCAGTACTACGATAGTCGCCTTATGTACAGTAAAACCTATCTTTTAAGTCCACTATGTCTGTGGCTGTATAAATATCTAGTCTAGATACCTGTGATTCGTGTCAATGCTTTTTTCATTAATGTAATTAAATAAAGATTTTGCTGCTTATGAAGTCCCCGCTTTTTCGCAGGGAATGATGGAAAACATTGACGGTTGCGTTACATATTTCTGCAGGAATTATGTGTAAAAGCATAGGATTTTCGTTCACAAAGGAATGCTGAGTACTGTAAGTCCGCTATATTCAACCGTCACGCAAATTGACTACTAATTTCGTTTTGATTTTAGGTGAAAGTAACAAGCGGTGGGGGAGGGGCGTGCACGTGTGAAATGCGGGTGGCAGAAGAACATCAGAATAGGGCTGGTACCTTGCATGGCGGTATGACCTGTACTCTGGTTGATGCTGTATCAACATGGGCGCTCCTAGGGACAGATGAGCCGGTAGCCGGTGTTAGTGTAGACTTAAGTGTGTCGTAAGTGTATTTTTTTTTATAGATTTTTGCTTGTTCTTAGTAAGATCATGTAGGTTCATTAAGTGTAGTTACTTTAATCATGTCCGTGGGCAAGGGTTAAGGTCGTTGACTTCGAACCACTCGTCCCTCACCGCTGTTGGTCCGAATCCTGCCAGGGACTTTGGATTCTTTAATGTCAGAACAGTTACCCAGCTTGCTTAGTTACGGCACGTCGGTGGTTCTACTAAGGTGCCCGCTAGTGTCTGAAATAATGCACGAAGCGGAAGATGTGGTATACATCCATTATTAAAGCTGGAAAGTCGCCATATGACCTTTAAAGTGTCGGTATGTCTTAAAAGCTCACTGGATAATGTAACTTTTAATCAATCACAAATCCGGTTCTCGGACCAAATCTACACCAATAACATTTGAGAAAATATGCCAAGGTAGGGCTCAATCCCACGAACGCTTGGTTAAGACAGACACCTTAACACCGCTCCACACCATACAAACACTGAAGACATGGGCATTTATGCTACATGTTATGTTTAAAATGCAAATTTTTCCAAGAAAAAAAGGAATTGATGATAAAGACAATGTCAATATACATGTAAATTTAAATCAATATATCAATAATTATAGCATTATAGGTAAAATAAATAGTCATGTTTCAGCATATTTAAATTTCTATCTATTTCGGCCTAAATTTTGTTGCCTTCCCTTCAACTCTTCATTTAAAGGAGAATAAATTAAATGAAGAGAATAAAATTTAATTGTGTGTATTGGCTTCATACGAAAACAAGAAAAGAAAATCGGCATATGAACCTAATTATATATTTTTAGACTAGTCATACATGTACATTTTTGGGTTGTTATATTGACTTGTAGATGCTCTTTTATTTATCTAGGTTTATGAGAGGAGCTAAAGTGGGAGACGATATCATTATTGACGCAAAGATGTTGAAAAGAGGCAAAAGATTAGCATTTTTGACCGTAGATATAACAAATAAGTTAGACGGAAATCTTTTAGCGCAAGGAAAACATACAAAATATATTGGGTGATCAGTAAATAGTCATGTAAGCGGGTGTTACATTAAGAATCAAAGTTTCTGAACTTTGTTGCTTAAAAACCTGGATTTTGTTTTAATGCGTTGCTTTAAATGTTATTTAATAACATGACGCAAATCTGCATTCACATGTGTGAACAAATGCACTCAAAGGAAAGACATATCATGGTATTTATAAACTAGTGGTCGTTTTTTGGAAGTTAGTTTTTTCCGTTATATCAATGTAGGGCTATCAAATAGTGGCTTTTATTTGCACGTTTATCTTTATTCAACGGTGACCTTTCACACAGGTTTAATTGTATGACATTTTATAAATGAATCACCATACAAAGAACAAATATACTAACATTGACACGATAAATAGAAATTAATAATGGTGTACATTGTCAAAACTTATTTGAAATTGATTAATTTCGTGTTACGTTGTCAAATAATAGAAATATCTCTTTTTTTAAGTACGCGGAAACAAGATGTTAATATCTAAGCCGATCCTAATGGCAAAGTGTACACATATTATAATAAACATTTGTCCTTAAAAAATAGGAATATTTTATGTTAAATTCATGGCAATGCATTATACATGTACATTTATAGGTACTCAGGGTGGGTGATCAAGTGACATTTGTTTACGGTAACATTGGGCCCATGACTTAAAGCTACATGCCTCCAGATGAGTCAAAACATTTCAATAAAATCAAACTTGAGAAAAATGTTCTAAGATGTAAGAAAAAGTAAAAAAAAAAGATTAAAGTAATATTTTACATATTTTGTGCGATTAATGACTGATTTTTTCAGTATTTACAACTATATTTCTACTGCGTTACTAACGCAGTTAAGGGTTTTAGGCATATTTTGATCACTTTTTGGCAATTTACGTGGTTGGTAAGTGCCATTGATAATGTGTAAATTACTTCCTTCTGGTTACTTCACAATATTACACATTCAATTACGTTTTTCAAAATTTTCATGAAAATTAGCATGAATCTGGAGGCGTGCTGCTTTAAACTTTGTTTTTGTTTTGCTTATTGTTCGTTGTATCTTTCACTATTTAAATAATAAACATATACCATGTTTCAATATTTTCTTACTTTGTTATCCCACATGTATTTTATTGCTGTGTATGGCCAGCTGAGGACCAATTCATCTTAAACTTGAACTTTGAACGAACACGTAGAATTGACAGTGACTTTAATTATTCTTACTCCAAAAAGCACGACACTTTCCGTGCTTTCGATGTCGATCAGTCCGACAAATATGAAATGTTCAAAGTATCTCATGCTCCCTAGTATTAACTTGACTATTATTTAACCTTGAATATTATGTTTTTTGAATCAATGATCATGAAGGATCGTAAAAAATATATAACAAGGGGTGGTTCGGCGTCGGAGGCAAAGAAATTATGACAGGAAATCCGTCAAGAGCAATTAAAAATCAAACATTGCAGAACCTGTACATTAGACGATATGAAACGCACAACATACCCCTTCCCCTCCAGCATCAACAATCCAAAAGAAACAGAAACATTTTGTAACTACTGCAGTATATACAATTCTGTAATGTATTTTAGTTTGGTTAGAGTAAAATCTGTATGGATTGTATGAATGTAGTTTTAAATAGCTAAAATGCTGAAAAAAATAATTTTTATGACTTACTTATAAATGCAAAAGTTGCCCGTGTATTTGCATCGAATTTAAACGGTTCGATGAACGCCTATAATAAACTCGGGAGCAAAACTGGAGTGCATGTTACTACCATGCGCTTTTCAACAAAACAAACTATGACAAAAAAAATGTCACAGGTGTATTGACAGCAAGGTGTATTTCGTTAAAATAATGATTTAAAAAAAGATATCCACAAGCAGATTCAACCATGTGACTTGTATAAAATCTGCTGATGTCTAAGTAAAAGCAATTCATGTTTAAAGATGATACATGTAAAACACGTTCGGCAATATAATGGTTCAATAAGTTAAAAATAATCTTGGTAAAACCCAAATTTATATTATATATAGCTCGTAACGGGGATATACAGACTGGAATACCACACAAATAGATATACGAGTATATGTTGACAAGCTCAGCGATGTGATATCTGAGCGAAAATGAGTTATGACTAGTTTGTGGTAGAAAAACATCTGCTGAATAGCTGGCAACAATTATGTTTTAAAAATACTTGATATTTTATTAAATATTCTAATTTGTATGACATCACCATAACAACAAAAAATTAACATTTTAAACTTTTATTGGTATAAACTAGAAATAACTCAATAGTTTTACACAAATAATAAAATAAACAAAACACAGTAATCATTCATCTTGGTGTAATAAATGTAATATCTTAATATAAAAAACTATCATTTGTTTTCAATAATCGGTTGCCATGGCAACAAAAATATAAAAAAATCATCAAATGCAATATATTTTGATTTTATCATGATTAATTCATAACCAAATTAATGCATATATATTATATTAAAAGACAACAATATTTAAGACTTTTCAGAAAAAGAAAAAAAAGGATTTTTCACTTTTCCCTTTAAGTGTTAATGATAATAAATATAAATGAAAGGATTAAATTCTCAGAATTTCAGGAACTTTTCCATGATTAAGGCGAATATCATAACTTAAGTTAGTCCACTTTAAAGCTAATAGCTGTACCATATAGCATATAAATTATAAATCCAATGCAAAATAATAATTATTTAATGCACTGATTACAAAAATGGTGTATTTTTGGTTACCATGGTAACAAAAAATATGCAAAAAAACCCCGCCAAAAAACTGTATGATTTAAAATAATGGCATCTTATAAAAAATATTTCATATAAAATAATTGTGTTCTTTCAGAAATTTAACCAAAAAAATGAAAGATCTAGCACTTGTTATTTTCCTGATTATATTTTCAGTTACAGATATTGACGGTGTAACCATATCATATTCTTATCAGTGTATTTTAAATTGTATAATATGAATAACATTTTATATACATAATATATTTTTAAATTGAAATAATTTCAATAATTTAAAACAATTATAATGACAGATTTTTGCAAACACATGGAAAGTCACAAATGACAGATCACTTTTGTCCTTGAATGTAGTCTTGCAACCCCAGTTTGAGGGTTTGATCCATACAGGGTAACAACAACCACCATGTCTCCTCATATGCCCTCAGTTTTTGTAAGCAGAAAGTGATTCATAAACTTGCAAAAACTTGTTTCACAATGAAGTAAAAATATTGAAGCCTCTGCCACTGCAGTTCTAAGCTTTTCAGGGATACTTCTGAAGACATAAATTCCAATGACAGACATTTTGCAGTCTTTGACTGCCTATGCTTGAAACCTTATTGGAAGCCGTGCTGGTAGAATCTGCTACATGTATGTGGTATTCATTACTTTAAGTAATTCCAATATAATATGATTTATTTTTCGATACTATTACTACTAAAAGGATAATAATAATAACTTCACTATATAAATAATTAACATATACCATGTTTCATTATTTTCTTACTTTGTTATCCCACATGTATTTTATTGCTGTGTATGGCCAGCTGAGGACCAATTCATCTTAAACTTGAACTTATAACGAACACGTAGAATTGACAGTGACTTTAACCTTACTTCGCAAAGACAAGGCACTTTTCCAGCTTTCGATGTCGATCAGTCCGACAAATATAAAATGTGCAGTATCTCATGCTCCCTAGTATTAACTTGACTTTTATTCAACCTTGAATATTATGTTTTTAGCTCGACTATTCGATAAGAATAAGTAGAGCTATTGCAGTCACCCGAGCGTCGGCGTCGGCGTCGGCGTCGACGTCGGCGTAACCACTTATGTTAAAGTTTTTGTAATAGTTCAAATATTTTCAAAGTCCATTGACACATGGCTTTGAAACTTTGCACACTTGTTCACCATCATGACCCCAACCTGTAGACAGGAAGAGGTAACTCTATCAAGCATTTTGACAGAATTATGCCCCTTTTTCGACTTAGAATTTACGTTAAAGTTTTTGTAATAGTTCAAATATTTTCAAAGTCCATTGACATATGGCTTTGAAACTTTGCACACTTGTTCACCATCATGACCCCAACCTGTAGACAGGAGGAGGTAACTCTATCAAGCATTTTGACAGAATTATGCCCCTTTTTCGACTTAGAATTTACGTTAAAGTTTTTGTAATAGTTCAAATATTTTCAAAGTCCATTGACATATGGCTTTGAAACTTTGCACACTTGTTCACCATCATGACCCCAACCTGTAAACAGGAGGAGGTAACTGTATCAAGCATTTTTTTTACTATCAAGCACTAAGAATAGTCGAGCGTTGCTGTCCTACCGACAGCTCTTGTTTGAATCAATGATCATGAAGGATCGTAAAAAATATATAACAAGGGGTGGTTCGGCGTCGGAGGCAAAGAAATTATGACAGGAAATCCGTCAAGAGCAATTAAAAATCAAACATTGCAGAACCTGTACATTAGAGGATATGAAACGCACAACATACCCCTTCCCCTCCAGCAGCGTCTATTGAAATCAACAATCCCAAAGAAACAGAAATTTTTTGTAACTATATACAATTCTGTAATGTATTTTAGTTTGGTTAGAGTAAAATCTGTATGGATTGTATGAATGTAGTTTTAAATAGCTAAAATGCTGAAAAAAACATTGTTATGACTTACTAATAAATGCAAAAGTTGCTCGTGTATTTGCATCGAATTTAAACGGTTCGATGAACGCCCATAATAAACTCGGGAGCAAAACTGGAGTGCATGTTACTACCATGTGCTTTTCAACAAAACAAACTATGACAAAAAAATGTCACAGGTGTATAAAGGTGTATTTCGTTAAAATAATGATTAAAAAAAAGATATCCACAAGCAGATTCAACCATGTGATTTGTATAAAATCTGCTGATATCTAAGTAAAAGCAATTCATGTTTAAACATTATACATGTAAAACACGTTCTACAATATAATGGTTCAATAATTCTTGTTTACATGTTTTAATTTTCATGATATCATATTACTACTGTCAAACGTAACTTTTCGGCCCTTTCCGTCAGTCTTCATTGATAATAGCCGAGACTACTGTCAAGTTATAAATAATCTTGGAAAAACCAGATATGTTATATATAGCTATATAGCTCATAACGGGGATTTGCAGACTGGAATACCGCACAAATATATATATATATATATATATATACAGATATTCGTTTACTTTTTAAGGTATTGTAAAATAATATCATATTTAAACATAATCACAAGTCATTCAGAGGCTTAGTAGAAATAATGTTTATAAAGATGGGTGCTTGGCTTTGCCTTAGCAATCCTATAAGGTACTAATATGTACTTTACTTACATTCCTTTTTTCCAGATAATTGGAAAACGTGCATATGAGTCATTTAGGTCTAAATTATTACATGATTTTTGCAGCAGTATTGCTTTCAGTGTGTTGACCAAGGCGAACAAGGTAAGTTTTTAAGCTGTATCTCGAGATCTTATGGTTTACTGTTTAATTTTACCACGGCGAACAATTTAGATTTACTGATTTTTTTCTGTTTTGTTTTTATTCTAAGATGACATTATATGCTTGTAAATATTGGCCTTATACACCTTTCAGGTGCTTAATGCTTAATAAACGATGTTGTTGTTGATGATATTGTTTAATAGTGAATGATTTAGATTTTCTAATGATTTATCATGGTGAAATTTAAAATGATTTAGATTCACTGATGATTTGGTAAAATTTAGAATGATTTAGATTTACTGATGATTTATCATGGTGAAAATAAGAACGACTTAGATTTACTGATTATTTATCATGGTGAAATTTAAAATGAATCAGATTCACTGATGATTTGGTGAAATCTAGAATGATTTAGATTTACTGATGATTTGGTAAAATCTAGAATGATTTAGATTTACTGATGATTTGGTGAAATTTAGAATGATTTAGATTTTCTAATGATTTATCATGGTGAAATTTAAAATGATTTAGATTCACTGATGATTTGGTAAAATTTAGAATGATTTAGATTTACTGATGATTTATGATGGTGAAAATAAGAACGACTTAGATTTACTGATTATTTATCATGGTGAAATTTAAAATGAATCAGATTCACTGATGATTTGGTGAAATCTAGAATGATTTAGATTTACTGATGATTTGGTAAAATCTAGAATGATTTAGATTTACTGATGATTTGGTGAAATTTAGAATGATTTAGATTTACTGATGATTTGGTAAAATCTAGAATGATTTAGATTTACTGATGATTTGGTGAAATTTAGAATGATTTAGATTTACTGATGATTTGGTGAAATCTAGAATGATTTAGATTTACTGATGATTTGGTGAAATTTAGAATGATTTAGATTTACTGATGATTTGGTGAAATTTAGAATGATTTAGATTTACTGATGATTTGGTGAAATCTAGAATGATTTAGATTTACTGATGATTTGGTGAAATCTAGAATGATTTAGATTTACTGATGATTTGGTGAAATTTAGAATGATTTAGATTTACTGATGATTTGGTGAAATCTAGAATGATTTAGATTTACTGATGATTTGGTAAAATTTAGAATGATTTAGATTTACTGATGATTTGGTGAAATCTAGAATGATTTAGATTTACTGATGATTTGGTAAAATCTAGAATGATTTAGATTTACTGATGATTTGGTAAAATTTAGAATGATTTAGATTTACTGATGATTTGGTAAAATTTAGAATGATTTAGATTTACTGATGATTTGGTAAAATCTAGAATGATTTAGATTTACTGATGATTTGGTAAAATCTAGAATGATTTAGATTTACTGATGATTTATCATGGTGAAATTTAAAATGAATCAGATTCACTGATGATTTATCATGGTGAAATTTAGAATGATTTAGATTCACTGATGATTTGGTAAAATTTAGAATGATTTAGATTTACTGATGATTTATCATGGTGAAATTTAAAATGAATCAGATTCACTGATGATTTATAATGGTGAAATTTAGAATGATTTAGATTCACTGATGAAATCTTGTACAGACTCAATCAAATGGAGTCTGCAATTTTCATGTAATTTTGTTGTGATCAATGCTTCCGAGGGATCACTTTGTTTCCATTTTTTTAGATTTACTGATAATTTATCATGGTGAAATTTAGATTTTTTTTCAATAATCAGATTTGTTTAACAATATAATTTTCTAGATTATTATATTTTTAGCATTTTCATTTTAACATTTTAAAACAGCATGGTCGAATTTTTATGATGATTTTTTGTATTACTTTGTAGCTTAGCGACCCATTTAAAGTATTTCTATAATTATTTATGGAAGGAGCATTTTACACTTTTGATACCTTAAAAAATATTATTTAAATATTCTAGTATTAATGTTTTAAAGCTAATTGAGATTAATTAAGACCATTCAGTAAGATATAATTAAACAATGTATGGTTTAATCTTTTTTTCCAATTAAAAATATGTTTTTGTAATTATGAAGCAGTAAAATTCACCATTGGCAAGTAGATTTCTGATATCTTAACATAAATATTTTATAGTTTATATCATGTGGATGTACTTAGATATTTTCTGGTAGGGTTTTCGATTTTTCTTTTTTTCTTTAACAGTTTCAACAACGAAACAATGATCAAGATTTTGATAGCTGCAATTGCATGGTCTGTGCTTGTATCAAGTCAGGGCACAAGAACACCTTTCCCGTGCCACTCAGATGTCTGTAATTTGTAAGTATAGTTCATTCATAAAACTGTAAGACTGCTTTTATTAAATGTAGTAACAGCGCCAAATATACAAAGTCAGTCCACATCCAATCAAAAAAAGGCCGTACATAAATTAAAAAAATTACACGGGTTATAAAATAAAAATAAAAATGTACATAAAAAGCAACAAAAAACAGCGTAGACATTGCCCTGTATTTTATTGAATATCCCAAGTCGTACACATATATAATAAACACATTATGCTTTTCTCCTAATATTTGCAGGTTAAAAAGCGAATGTATATGTATCAAATGCGCATAACGGGGGAATAACAACAATTTGAAATTTTACTATATTATAATTTAAAAACGTGTAAAAAAATGTTGCATTAGTTTTATTACCGCCTCCATGGTCGAGGGGTTAGAGTCGATGACTTCTAATCCAATTAACTCTCTGGCGTGGGTTCGATCCCCGGGAGATGCTTTGGTAGTATAGCGCGGAGGAAGGTAGTCTAGTACTGGTGTAACTCTCCAGGAACGATGGTTAGGAAACTACCCGCCTATATGACTGAAATACTGTTGGAAAAGGCGTAAAATGAAATAAACAAACAAAACAAAGCATTAGTTTTAAATGGCAGTTTTTCTATCCCATATGGGTAAATTATCAAAATACACGTTTTTATTAATAAATTGTTTCTGATCTCAGAAATGCTTTCAACACAATGTCATTATACATAAGATAGAGTAGCTAGTATAAGCAACTTTACTTAAAGGTATGGCCAAGACCAGTTTTGTAGCGAAAGAGAATCGAGATGCCGTGACTGTCTCGACATTATTGATGGATGCTTCGAACCTGAGACACCAAGCAATTGTACGAGGACGTGCATAGGTGAGGAAACACATATTTTGAACACCATTAAAGGCTCATTTTGCCTCAGAAATGTTTGTATTTCTCAAAAGCGTATTTTTTTTGTGTACTCTTATAGTATCCAAAATATTACTCATTGGTCTATTACCTGAACCATCTTTTTCACCCGTTTCGTTTTGACAACAAATAGACTTATAATAAATGAGTATGTTGTATGGAAGTCAAAATACTACTTTGTTTACATTTTGCTACTTTTAAAACAAGTTATCTCACATTCATCGCTTTTTATTTAGGTAACAAACATCTTACATTTCTTAAAAACCATTATTGAAGCATTATAAAATTTCATATTTCCCTTTCTAAAGCAGTAAAAAGATATTTACTTCTGAGTCATAATGTGCCTTTAAAGTTGTCTTATAAAATACAGTGACTAAAGTGTGCTCTATTTTTATCATAGAATAATGTATGTACACTCCAATGACTTATTTCTTTCAGTAAACCTGTTTAAAATGTTTTAATATATATTGGTGAACTGATGTGTGAAATTCAGTGTTTATAGATATACATGTATATATGTATCTTCCGGCGTAGATTATAAAAATGTTGTTGAATATTAATAAATATTCTAATACATGTATTTGATTTTACCGGTAATTGGTTTTATATTATTATCTTTTTTAATTAATAAGATAAATAGTTATTACGAATCTATAAATTTCTTGCTGAAATTCTTCATGACTGTCAAGTAAATATCATTTACATATGTAGTGAATTTAACTATTCTGTATTTTTCCCCAGAATTTCATGTGCAAGAGAAGCTGAAAAATGAAAGAGGTGTGTATTGTTCCAAGTTTCTATGAGTGTTTACTTGTTCCATTTGGTTGTTGAAAAGCAGTTAAAATAATAGTTTAAGGTTCGATTGATAATGGTTTAAAAGATGAAGTTGTACGTGTGGATATATTTGATAAACATTACTAGTAAACCCCCCAATTGTCGGTGATAATACATAAACAAGTTAAGTTTTACTATAAAAACTAGAAGGAAACCAATTCGACTAATCATGTATAGTCGTTACTCGTTTGTTCTTGTGCGATTGGAATATGGAAATTCAATATGAAATAGCTGAAAAGACTGGTATCATTTAAAGACGTAACAGAAACTTTCATTGCTAATACTCTATTAAATTATTTTGAAGCATCTGCTTGCCCGGAGCTTGGCCCTATAGAAAACGGAAAAAGTAACGACTCTACATCGGAAATATACAAGCCTGGTGATGTCATTGGTATAACTTGTGATGCAGGGTATCGCTTATTTGGTCGCCCTACGCTAAAATGCAAAGCATATGGTCAATGGTCACATGATGTTCCGACATGTGAAGGTATTTGTTAGTATATAAAATATGTTTTATCAATTTCAATTACACCTTGGAAGAGGTAAAATTTTGTAAGGAATATAATTTTCAATACAAGAAAATCAACTTAGCTTCAGTTGGCAGTACGCTTGCTCCCCAGACCGCTTCCAAACCAAGTAAATAATAACATATTGGTTATTTCTTTAATATCTTAGATATGTTACTCTAAGTGTCCATGAATTACTGTTATATCTTTTCTTAGGTTTCCTTTTATCTTTAAATAAGTTCACATTCACAGAGCAATTATAGATGAAAACCGCTCTTCATATACATTTTCACTATATAGTTTATATATTTATGAAGCTGTTTAGAAGATTTTAAAAGCGAAATTTAAACTAAGAATTTTATGTTATCATGATAAATGTAAAGTAGGCAATTTAAATACTTTAATGAACATATTTGTATACAAATCATAACAGTTTACATTCTTAATTTTCAGAAATTACATGTCCCGTGCTGCCAGAAGTTGGCAACGGAAAACATAATGGGTCTCTAACAATTCCGCACAAGCCAGGAGATATAGTAACAGTTCTGTGCAATCACGGATACCAGAGAATCGGTCCAGTATATGCAGTGTGTCAAACAAATGGTGCATGGCAAACACAGCTGTCGATTTGTCAAAGTAAATATGAAAACTTACATTAACTATCTTGACGATTTAATCACATAGAATGTATAGCATTGCACACACACATAAATAACATCTTACTTTTGACTCCTATTATTGCAAATAAGGGCATTATGTAAAATACTTTAAAATTAAGATCAATCACATAAAAGCATTACTCAAGCATAACTATTTAAATTTAAATTAATTTGAATGAACATATTTTTTGTAGAATATCCAGAAATTCCTCCCATAAAGAACGGAAGATGGGACAGAACAATGGTGACAAACAACTTAGAATCAGACGAGTTACAAGCTACTTGTGACAGAGGTTACACCTTACTAGGTTCTGGCAATTTAAGATGGTCAAAGACAGGAATCTTCACAAGCAGCAATGGTCATCTATCACTTTGCAAAAAGGATGAAGAAACAAACGGTACCGTGGCATTTTCTGATTAAAATATACATGTAAAAATCATAATTGCTTAATTATGATATACATTTATAAAAAAAGTATTAAACACTAAAAACTTCTCTACAGATATGCTTTTCAATAAATTCAATTATTGCATAGTTTAACAAATATGTTTTCTTGATATATTTCATTCAGTAAGGATATACGTTTTATTTTCTTTATTTTTAGTTTGGATGATTGTGGCTATAACAGAAGGAGTTCTACTACTCGTATTAATCGTTTGCCTTGTTATCTGCAAAGTTTACAAATATCAAATGAAACAAAGACAAAACCAAACGAAAAAGACCGTTCGTGACAGTTCTAAAGAAAATGGGAATAAGAAAGAAACTCGCCTTTTAATTGATTCAGTTGAAAAACAAATATCTAACCCCTGCAGTCAAAGTGGATATGCATGTCCGAACAAGGACATATCTTTGCATGATCAAAAGCTACAAAGGGAATCAGGATCTAAAGAGAGTGAAAGTCAGTCTCCTATGAATAATTTGTATGGCGATCAACCAGACATGGTCATTAATAGTATTTCCACTGGAACAAGAGTTCCTTCAGAAGTTCAGAAAAAAATCAAAGATGCTGCAGTAACAAGAGAGATAGACAGAGAAAATGACTGTCAATCTAGTAAATCATATGTGCAGATTGGAAGAAACCCAGATGCTGGAAACAGTAAGTTGAGATTTAAAGATTCTGTACGTTGAAATTTAGAATTTTATATCAAGTAAACTGAAATTATATACACTTACCGGTATATAAATTTCCATTTCTTATAAGAATATGACAATACTGTAATTAAACATGTACTTGATGTTAAAGACAACTTGATGTTAGGAGAAATCATTGTGAAGTAATATGACCGTTTTAATTTTGAAAACTTTACCGGTAATGTGAAGGAAATGTAGGGCTTTGAATTTTCACCTGATATAAAGCTATCACATTTACAATACGATTTCTTACGTTTATTTGATTACACTTTATTCTTTATAACATATATATTCTTTCAGACATGCACGTAAGTATAAACATAACTGGCAACAATACTACCGATAACAATGTTATTGTCGGCAGTGGAACAGATGCTACATCTTCAAAGTCTACCAACACTACAGCGCCAAGTACAGCCGACGGACAAACTGCTGATAAGAGGATGAACGACTTAAAGTTGCCCGTAGAGGAATCAGCAACATATCAACCGTCCCAACCTGAATCAGCATCACCTGAACCTGAAGCGTCGACTGTTTTGAAAGAAGTCCGTAATGGGACTGCCATTATGAACGATGACTCATATGCCGCTAGCCGTCCACTTAATGGATTAGCTATCCAGCAAAATGCCAACAATGAACAAGACATTGCTAGAAAACTTGGTTTAGCTAATGGTAACGTAAACACAGACGATCTAGAAAACCATGAAGTAACAAAGTTTTAATATATGTTTAGAATGCAAGTCTAGCTGTACACATTTTATACAAATAATTAGTATTAATTAAATAATCAAATAAATACTTAATGTTAATGTATGTAATTTAACATAATTATAGAGAAAACCCGCCAATCTTAGAAAATTCAATAATGACAATGCATAAGCTTTAACAACAAAGCAGGTAACAAAGCATCTTAAATACAAAGAGACATTCATGCAAAATAAATAATACATTTCATGCATATACTGACTCAAAATAAAGCATATAAACACATATCCATACATGTGAATTCTCTTACTTCAGACTGATGACTCCTAATTAGCAAAATAAGAAGACAACTGCTTCTAATCAATTTTTCAAACAAAGTCAATTTAACTCAAACACTCCCTAAATAAAATACATTCTCTAACTGTGTGTAAGAAAGATTCACATATATGCGCATTTCAAATTACAAATAATTAAACAAAACTATTAACTTTACACATACAAAAAGGCTAAAACAAGCAACAAGCAATAAACTCAAATCAAAATTCTAATTTGCCGATCAACATACATAATGGGTTGGGTGGGAGGGTTTTCTTAAACTTGACAGCTAGACAACAAAGGCTCGAATGACTAGAAGTACAAAATTGGCGCGACAATAATCTAAAATAAACGACCAATCAGAAAACAGTTCACCAAAGTCACGGTTTACTCGAAATAATTAGTTATTTTAGATCAAAATATATCTATGCATATATTATATCATTCTTCCGATTTCACCTATTTTATCATTTATGACACACATATGTTTGACTATTGTCAACGCGTCGAATCTTTTCGATTTTTATATTCATTACGAGCAGTATACTGTTGACATGTAAATGAATGTAAAAATCACTCTCCAAATATGTAGAAACACAGCGGTTAAACTGTATTACAACGATTATAATGTGGTACTCGAATATTCGAAATTCAGATTTAAATACGTATACGTTTTTAATGTAAACTTTTGAAGAAACTAAATAAAACAATTCACAATCATAATAACTGATGTTTGACTAACGCGTCTTATAGAATACCTTTTGGATTTTTATATTTATTGGCGACGCCGGTGAGCGGCGTCGTCTATTATGGAATGCTTTTTATTTTTGCCTATGGAAGGAGCTGTTATTATTAGCAGTTAATTTCATGTTGTGTTAATTAGTTTTATTTTGATTCGTAAAAATCAAGTAAACAAATGTGTTGTTATATTTGTATTTAGTAACTTTATGTAAAAAGCATGTGCATTGTGATATTATTTTCACGAAATTGCAGGTTAAGTTTAACAGCTTGTCCCTTAGTTTTAATGACAATACTAAAACCCGGATTTCGAATATCGTTGTGGTCTAGATTGAGGCCGTATCAGTTCATTCATTCATTTATACATTTTCAAAATTTTCCTACAAGAAGAAAGTTCACCTGCAATTGAGTATAAGGATAGGTAATGGAACTGTTGTAAACGATTATCCTATTGATTTTATCCTTATTACATTTATCTGTTGCGCAGAATGGTTGTTTTTACAAAGTGTACCAGTATCCGGATGTTGAAAGCTATCCGATTTTCTGCAATTACTGCTGACACATGGCCATCTATTTTTTTATGAATACATTACCATTAATTTGCATGGCTTGATAAAACTGAACCTGCAGCATTTCATAATTTTGCTGTTTATGGTGTTCTTTTGGGTTTCAGGTTTTCTTTATTTTAAGGGGAAGTAACTCATGTTTACTAAATTATTTGTTCTTTTCTGTCTATCTTAGGTATTACTTATAATACTATTTTTGTTGTATATAATTCACCAGTTGTAAGGTCATCAAAAGCATGTTAATGTTAGGATTTCATATTTATTTAATATAAACTGGGTTAATTATTAATGCTATGTGCATACATGTATATCTTAGACAGTAGTTTAATGATATGTTGAGACTTATAATTTTTCTGCATTTAAAGAGATACAGTTATGTCATTATTATTAAAGGGATGAGACTTTCATTTAAAGTTATAAATGATAAAACATGTATTGATTGAAAATGTCATTAAACTTGGATCAAGCAATATAATTAATAAAGTCTCAAAAAATCATATTCTGAATAGTTATTCTATTTTTTTCTAACATGTGCATAGTTTGAAAAGGACAGCTTCTGTCTTATCTATTTGTAATGAAGGGACACCGGTTTCAACCTCCAGGTCTCTTGAGTCAACCCGACAACAGACTGTACATAGAGTAGATTGTTACTTGCCCTTGAATAAATTTGTGCACTAAATTTAAAGTGGGTGATTTGTGCCACATGAAAACCAACATAGTACAAAAAGTAACTGGGCGCCAGATGAAAACATGAAAATACAATCTACCACAAAGTGGTTTGTTTGTTGCATTTTCATGTTTTTGCCGGGTGCCCTTGATGCAAAATACAAATCAGCCTTCATAAAATTTCTTATGTTGGTCACAGGTTTGAGTTCTGGTCAAGCTCAAAGTTTTTCTCATCCTGTGACTGCATATTAGCATGAGTTCAATTTCCTATGCTCTGTAACATAAGAAATTCACGAACACAAATCGATATAGTGGGGAAATATGTTGTGGTTTAGAACTGTTTCATTATTAGAAAGAAAATGTGTAGCAGGCCGGATAGCTCAGTTGGTCTTCTGAAAGTCATGGGTTCGAGTCATGGTCAGGCAGTTTCAGTCAGGGTTTAGAAGTGGTTTTTCAATTGACACATGTTTGATTCATTTAACAGATTGCATTATTTGAAATGGACAAAGGCAGTATTGCATGATACTTTAAGATCTACAAAGGGCATTTGATACAGTTGAACACACTATACTGCACATGAAAAAGTTTTTTTTCTCCTTCTTCATGAAACTTTAAGCATCTGCCATATATAATGACATTCTTACATGGTTTAAGTCTTATCTCTGATAGTAGCTGGTTGATGTGGCTGGTACTCATTCTACTAACTGCTCTGAGTACCTATGCTGTCCCCCTGATGTTCATTTTAGGCCCTCTTTTATGTCTAATATATGTCAATTACATGTCTTCAACCCTAAGCAATAAGCTTTTATTATAATGCACAGGCACGAGTATCAGACCTTGGAAGAAAAAATATGGCCAGATTGATAAAAAACCTGTGTTCATCTTAAAAGTGTCAACAACCAAAATAAAATGTAAATAATGACCCCCTTTAAAAATATACTTCAAGTTGATAGTATATTTTTAAAGGGGATCATTATTTACATTTTGTTTTTTTTTGTTTTTATAAACACAGTTTTTTATCAATCTGGTCATCTGGTCATATTTTTTCTTCCCAGGTCCGATACTCGTGCCTGTGATTATATGCTGATGACTCAGGAATCCTTGTGTCTCATAAAATAAATCTGAAGAAATTCTTTCTTATAGCATGAGTCTTATAAGATTGCTTAATTGACTATAAATTGTCTTTGCATCTTGGCAAGACAGAGTCTATTCTTTTTTAGTTTAAGTTTCAACTTAAACTGGCCCTAGCCTCCAGGTCACATGTAATGGTACTGCTATAAAGTACACATCTTTTGTTAAGTATTTAGGTGCAAATCTGGATCAAATTCTTTTGGCGTCGCCCTTTGATGCTTTGCATCAATGCTTTTCTTGTTCTGTACTTGTTATACAACATGTTGTTGACAAGTATCACTCTCCAGATATATAAAAACACAGCGATTAAACTGCGTTAGTGGTACTCGAATTGTTATGAATTTTCGAAATTCAGATTTAAATACGTATGCGTAAAATGTCACCGTCTGGAGAGACTAAATAAAACAATTCATAATCATAATAACTTAACCCGGTATCTGTGTATGTAATATTCAACCTGAACTTTTCTTTTGTACTAAGAGTTTAAATATTTCACTAGCTCAGACCGTGGGATCCCATTGACAAATCATCGGTACTGATATTACATAACACATAAATTTTTTGACCTAAAAGCATATCATAGGTGTAATTCAAATCATATGTATGCAAACTGTACATATTGTACATACTACTTGCTGTATATTACTTGTCATCTTGTTTATGTACAAAATGTAGATATAATTGATCCGGCTTTGTCTAGTTCTCTATCCTGAAGATTTTTTTTATAAATATATTTTATTGTAGTACAATAACGCATTATGAAATATTTGTTGTGTGAGTCTTGTTGGTGTATCAAATTTTACACTGATAAATTATAGATACTGACTTATCTTGTTGGTAAAAAAGACAATTAATTATAGACATATGTTAAAGTCTATAATTACCAACGACTTTAATAGTGTACTAGTATATGTATATCTTTTGAAAGAATATCATGACGTTATGCTTTCGTTTTTTTGCGGACTCATGCATGGCGTCAACTCAGAACGGCGCTTTTATAAAACTGAAAGTGATATATATTATATGTTTATTGTGATTTTGTCTCGAAAAATAGTACATTCTATGACTATGTCTTGTTGATGTTAATAGTGTATGGTTGTATTTTATTTGCTGTCTTTGTATTGTTGATGCAAATGGGTTAATGCTGACACAAATGATTATAATGCCTAGTTCTTGCTGATGTACAATATCATATACTGATGCATATTTTTTATGACATACTTTATGTATGTACAATATCATATATGTTTTTTGTACACTGGTAAATAATTTATAAAGATTTTGCCTTGTTGATGTACAGTTCTATATACTGATGTATAATTCATGATAACTTTTTCTTGTTGATGTACACTAGTACATACTGTACATGACTTATAAAAATCTTGGCTTGTTGATGTATCCTAGAACATGCTGATCTATTATTTATGATGCTTATATTTGTTGATGTACAATTATATATACTGATGTATAATTAATGATTGCTTTGTCTTGTTGATGTACACTAGTTCATACCGATCTATAATTTCATAAAGATTTTTTTGTTTTGTTGCTGTACACGAGTACATGCTGATTTAATATATTAAACCTATGTTT
This sequence comes from Ruditapes philippinarum, assembly GCF_026571515.1. Taxonomy (NCBI): domain Eukaryota; kingdom Metazoa; phylum Mollusca; class Bivalvia; order Venerida; family Veneridae; genus Ruditapes; species Ruditapes philippinarum. The sequence continues at coordinate 21,001 of NW_026867112.1, read as the reverse complement.
TATAAGTACCATATCATATACTGATGTATAATTTATGATAACCTTGTCTTGTTGATGCACATCAGTACATACTGATATATAATTTATCAAGATATTGTCTTAGTGATGTATGATAGAACATGCCGATTTATGTATTATTTATAATGCCTATATTGTGTTTAAGTACAATTCAATATACTGATGCTTTGTGATTGTTTTGTCTGTCTTGTTGATAAGCTCAAAGGTCAAGGTAACCATGACATTTCATGTCAAATCCTTGTCTGATAGATAATTTGAGAATGAGGTCTTGGGTCAAAGATCAAGGTCACAATGAATCTTAATGTAAAATTCTTGGCAAATCAATAACTTGAGAAGGAATAAGCCATGCTGTTTGTTACTTGATAGAACATTGCTCTTAGTCCCTTAATGGCCAGGAGAAAATCCCTTTGCTTTTTATATCATTAGGTCAAAGGTCAAGGCAACAGAGGTACATAATGTAAAATCCTTGTCGAATCAATAACTCAAGAATAAATAAGCTATTGTTTATGTTACTTGATGTGAATATTGCTCATAACAAGATGACCCTACTGATTTTGAGATCAAAAGGTCAAAGGTCAATGTCACAGAGAAACTTAGAAGCATACGTGTGTATATGTGCCACTGTGACAGGCAGGTAAAGTAGGGACATTATTGTCCTATGTCACAATTCTAAGTGAACTAAGAAACTTTGGTGAACATTTTGAGTGCATCATCAGTCTTTTAGACAATAATTTTAAGAATTTTAAACAATTGAAGGTATTCACTTGAATTCTAATACATGTCTTATACGACATAGTATCTCGTGCTCATGACGTAGTTACTCGTGTCACAACATAGTAACTCGTGCGCTCGTCTTAATTATCTTGTATCTCGTGCTCATTAGTCATTCATTATGACAATATCCGTGTATTTAGCTGTACAGGACGTACTTGTAGTATACAAAATGATTGATATTACATTTTGTTTTCATACGAGTTATTTTTAATACCGTAACGGATGAACTTATTCTTCAAAATAAAATCATTTATCTGATTACAGTAACGCTTCGTTTCGTTTCGTTAATGGCCGTTTTGTCACTCCGGTATTTTAACGCAATACAAGATATAAACACGAAATATTGCATCATCTGGTACGCAGTGAACTTAAGTACTCAGGGAAACCAAAGTAGTAGTGTACTAGTTTAAGAGGCGAATTAAGGGGGGAATAATTATAAATTTCTTGTAATATGAAATAACATGGATATTGAGACTTTAATTCTTAATATAAATACAAATACATGTATATATACAATTTTAATGGGCATTTATTACGTTCTGATAAAACATCGCCCCCAGACATGCTATTCAGTAGACTTCATTCGCCTTTTAAAGTGTATATTGAGTAAATCCTCTATTGAATGAATACTGTCCATTTTCAAGAGCAAAACAAAAGGTTTGTTTTCAAAACAATACAACTGTTTTTTATGTAATACTACTTTGATTGTGTACTTAAGAAACTATATTGTCCTTGATTAAATTGATTTAAATTGAATTAAATCACCACAGAGACAATGACGTTCTGCGAAGATAGTAATTTGTTTTTATATTTATAATCTGCATATGTGATTTATTATCATAGATCGTATGATTATCAATAAAAGCACATTATGCCTTAGAAACAAATACAGTTTTAAACATTCTTTACAAAGGGAAATCATTAGTTTTATAACGTTTAAATAATGGGTTTATATACATGTATGTTAGATGTTTATACCATAAAGAAAGTAGCGCTGAATGTGAAATTATTTGTTATAAAGTAGGAAAATGTAAAAAAAATTGGAATGTTGACACTCCATACACACTTCTAAATCACTATATCTGTACTAATTGCCAGACAGCAGTAGACACAAAATATGGTTCAGGTAATTGGCCAATTAGTATCATTTTGGAAACTGTTACAGGACACAAAAAATTAAAAAAGTTTAGGGAAATAAAATTAAAAGCATTTCTGGGACATAATGAAGCTTTAAAGAATGTATTTAAAACGTATTCTTTTGTCACTTGTATGTGAAAAATATCACAAAGGATGAACTGTACAAACATATCAGGGTCTGTCATAGAGATATTTTAAATTTTTGTATTGCTTATCAAAATATCAAACAATAATTTCATTAACTATAGACAGTAAATATCTTTAAGAAATATTGTAAAAATGTAGACTATTAACTATTTATATCTTTACTTAATCTAGAATTCCAACATATAGAGACAAATTATTGTATGTTTTATAGCAGCATTATAAACAGCCACTTATAGTAGCAAAATGTTAGTTTTAGCCACACATGTACTAAAAATAAGTGAATGCTTACACACACACGTTTGTGTGTTTGTTTATCTAAGAATCATCAAGTAAAATATGTCCAACAATAGCTTGTATTGGTTTTGTTATAAAAGTTGGAAACAGACATTTATTTATAACGATATTTTGATGATTATTTGACATTATATTTAAAATAACATATGGTGTCCTGTACTCCTTTTTCAGAAATACACTGACAAATCGGTATTTAAAATGCGTTCAGACACACATTTTACATAAATATCACACACATATATAAAGCTATATTTTAATTTACATACATTTACTAAACATGAAACTTTTTTTTCAATTTATAAGTTACATTCATAAACATTTTTTTTTCAATTCCGAATGTTCGATTAGATGACATAATGTACTCAAACATTGTAGGCAAAATATTTTTGTGGTAATTCAAAATATTAATTAAAGAATGATAAAAAATGGCTCAGATTCTACGGATTGTGTTGAACGGAGTTTACAAATACGATATTTGTCTTTACATGTATATTTGTTACATGTATAGATATTCAATTACAAGTAAAGTAAGAACGAGTACATTAAGGGAATGCGTTTTAATATGGTTTGACATGTCTTTATACATTATCTATAACTGCTGTTGTCACATTATCTATGAAGTATTCAGTTACTGTTGTATTTATGTAAACGAAGGTAAATTCAAAGTTTTACTGTGGCAAGTTTTGTTTAAAATTGTTTTTTTTGTATTTGTATTTTTGTATTTGTTTTTTATTTTGTTTTTCATGAACAAATATAACCAAAATGTTCCTGAATTTTCCCATTTTAATTTTAAAGTACGCAGTTAAGTCAATGTGTATGTAAAACAGGAAAAAACATTCTATTCATAGATAAAACACAGTTAATTGATAAATACTGTGTTATCTTTGAAATTGATCATTCTTCTTCCGTTAGAATTAATACTTAGGGACCTTTTTTATTTTGGTATACTGCAGTATAGAAAGTTACTCTTACATGTTTATATCATATTATACTGTAATATACAGATGGTTGTATATATGTTCACATGTTTTTATATATTGTAAACTGTGACTCTGACAATAAAGTTTTGAATTGATTTGAATACATGAACATATATTAAAATATGTGAACAGATTTAGTCCTGTTTGAAGTGTTTTTACATTCAAGGTAATATAGATTATTATCACCTGATAAAAGTAATACTTTAAGTGAAATTATTTGTCATAAAAGTAGCAAAATATAAAAAAATGTAGTATTTTGCTGATGTTAGTTAAACTAAACCAAAAATGTGCCAATTTGAAATCAAAATTTGAAGGTACTATATCAAAACATACTGAAATACTTTACAAAAAGTAAATGTAGAAGCAACCAGAAACCAATTACTAGTGCCTTTATCCAAAAAAAAAAAAAAAAAAAAAAAACAACCCCCCCCCCCCCCCCAAAAAAAAAACAAACAACAAAAAACAACAACAACAACAAAAAAAACAACAACAAAAAACAAAAACAACAGAGAACTGATGCAGCAACCTAAATATCGGTCATATAAAATAATTTATCTCTTCTAAGAAATCGATCTGACAAATAATTTAATATAACATCTTGTCAATATATCACACATATATCTTAAATAATATAATACCTATTTTGAAATATTTTTAAATATCTTTCTACATATTAAGGTCACAAGATAACTTCAAAGCTACAGTTTAACAATATTAGGATATTGTTGGGTTGATATATACTTAATATTATGATGTTATTACTGGCATGAGTTGTTATTCTACTGCCGGACAGATTTTCCACTTTTTTGTTGTATATGCTATGTATTTTCACACACATTATATGTGTAACAAGTGAAACACGTTTTTGATAAACTTAGACATACTTGAAAAACTAGGATGAGTATATCACTGTTTATAATGTACTTCAAAGTCTATGCATAACAAATAAACAAAACAATAGTGGGTGTATGGAAATATTGGTTTAAAACATGTATACATAAATTACATAAACGCATTTCAAAATAACTTGTTTACACGAAGGAAGGAGCAGACGACAAATTGTACTTTTTATAATTAATCACACACACACACACACATTATGCATTTAATTTGATCATTGTATTGCCCTAGCATGTTCACTAATTTGCTAATTGTTTCATACTTCACCAGAAATTAAAAAAAAAACAACATAGATCTAGTAAAAAAATAATAATTTTTTTTTTTAAATAAATAAATAGAAAACTAAAAAATAAGTAATTTGATAAATTTTTACAACTCGAATGACGATATAAAAGATTTCATAATTATTATAAAATCTGAATCATAGCTAGATAAACGGATATTTCATAATAAGTTTAGTAGTAAACAACGTACATGTTTTTGGGATTTTATTAAATGCTATTTATAGATACACGTAAAAGTAGATCTACTAGTATCTTGAACTTGAGTGAAATTTACGGTCTTAAAAATGTTGATGAAAGGTAAGAAATTATCTTTTATTAAATAGATTTTGTTTTTCATTTTAATGTATCTAGCTCTACTTAGAAAAAATATTTAATTTTTCTTACAATTCGTGTCGTTTGTTGCTTTGACACTGTGACTGCCTACTGCAGTAGCAGATATTAGGCCTACTGCGTAATTTGTAAACATGACCATATTCTCATGTTTAGCTCTTCACTTAGCTTTTTTGGTATAAATGACAGCTTTGTCTCATCTTTGATCTTCCATAATTGAAAAATAGCATAAACACCTCATTTTAAATACTACGGATACAGCGTAAGTTTAATGCAAGGCCTGTCCGCTTAATGCTATGTAAAATACCAGCAAAGAGCTCCTCATTGACTTAGAATTAAAGATTTGGGCTTTTTCTTCTCCTGGTTTGTCAAGGTCACACTTCCCGGTGCAATGTTATTTCTTTTAGACGTAAACTTTACATGATAAAAGCGGTTGACTGTTACTATTGATTTTTAATCACACAAATATATTCAAGAGCCATTTTAACTCCTTCTTTTTTTATCAAGTATGAAGCAGATTTATATATATATAAACACATTCTGAAATGCATTATGTACTCGTACTCACAATCAAGAATGAGTCTTTGCATTTTATAATTATACATACACAGTTACTGGATTAACTATATATTAAGAGCTATTACGCTCGTACTGCATAATTTCACATTAGCAATTTATGTAGATAGTTTGATGTGTCTTATTCTTAATAACATCTCATTGTCTTACTGCAGATAAAACAAAAGTTGGTTTTAAAAATAATAGATAAAATCCTGACTTATTATAATGAGTTTTGAATCTATCAACATTCGAAAACTTAGACAAAGCGATTAAGGAGTTGATAGACAAACAATTGATTGTATTTTCTTTGCGTGCTAGATAGACTTCTTAATCTGTTGAGGTTCGAGCTGACAATACCAATGAAACAATGCAGCTTTTTATATGGAAAGCCTTGACTGCCTTATAATTATAAACCTTAACATTGTTATGTCCAAATAGCAATATATTGAGTCAACCTTTCCTTATACAACGTGCACTCATCAATATATTATGTGGATTTATCTCTATATGTAGTCAACTGAACAATATATGATGTCAATGTGTCTTTATATGATGTCAATATATCATTATACGATGTGCATTTTTGAATATATTATGTGGAACCATCTTTATATACGGTCAAAATAACAATATATTATGCCAGTCTGTCCTTATATGATGCCAATCTTTCATTATATGATGTGCATTAATGAATATATTATGTGAAACCATCTTTATATAGAGTCAACTTAACATTATATGATGTTAACACGTCCTTATATGATGTCAGTCTTTCATTTAATATACGATGTGCATTAAAGAATATATTATGTGAAACCATCTTTATATAGAGTCAACTTAACATTATATGATGTGTATGTGTCCTTATATGATGTCAGTATTTCATTATATGATGTGCAATTACGAATATATTATGTGGAACCATTCTTATATAGAGTCAAAACAACACTTTATTATGTAGAATTGTCTTTATATAGAGTCAGCTTAACAATATATGATACAATTTACTTTGAGTTTTCCCGCTGTCGCCACGAACGGTGCATAGTGAGATATACCCCGGTAAATTTAACCCCATCAGTATAATGACAAAAGCACACGATATAATGATGTTTGCACTTCATATAAAGCAGCGGTCGTATAACAATAGATGCACATCGTATAATGAAAGATTGACATAATATATTGATAAGTTGACTGTATATAATGATGCAACCACATAATATATTCATAAATGCACATCGTATAATAATAGGTGCACATCGTATAATGAAAGATTGACATAATATATTGATTAGTTGGCTGTATATAATGATTCTACCACATCATATATTCATAAATGCACATCGCATAATGATTCGTCGACATCATATAAAGACACATTGACATCATATATTGTTCAGTTGACTCCATATAAGGATGCATCCGCATAATATATTCATGAGTGCAAATTGTATAAAGATAGATAGATAGATAGATAGATAATTTTATTGTTTTTTGTTATACAATTGCATATACATTTACATTTATTAAGAAAGAGTGACACAACAACGTTCATTTTTACAATCATAAGACAGTCAAGGCTTTCCATATTTTTATGGCAAAACTTTAGCACATAGTAGCTAATCCAAGACTGATAACCTTTTTTTTTAGCGACAGTGTTAATGGGTTTAGTGGTTGTTGGTGTAAATGGGCAAGTAAAGAGAGCAGAATACATGTGCCATGGAGACTTGTGTAATGTGTGAGTATATAAAGCTATTAGCGGTAATCTTTATATGCATTGAAATAAGAGTAAATACGCATACTTATATATCATGTCATTCTGTCTTTTGAGTAAGATGCGTTTTTGTCCCCCTTGAAGTTTAACCTTTAATTATGAATTGGACATTAAATGTTTCAATCCTAATTTGTACAAAATTCCATTTTGATGTAAATTTATCCTTTTTTTTTATGAAATATCCTTTAAAAATCATCAAAGACCATTTTATATTTAATTAAAGGAACTCAGCTGAGGTCCACTAGCCTAAAAACATAAAATTTAAAGTCCTTACATTGTTTGTGTTTGGCACTTGAAACAGAAAGGTTTGCGAAAGATGATAAAGATAATAAATATACCTTAGAAAGATATTAAAACTCATATTTTTGTGATATCTTTTAACCCGATTTGATTAAAAAGCGTTGTAACGCTTTCAATTTTGGACTATTTTTCAATGGAAAATTGGAGAAAGCAAATGATCTGAAATTTTGAACACAAGTAAATCTAATTTGTCTAGAAATACATCAAATTGAACATGAGTCTTGAACAAATATTTCAAGTCCCGTCATGTCATAAAAACTCAGTGAAGTTCCTATAACGCAATTATATGTACATTAACTGCATTTAAAACGACTTTCATGTAAAATGCTTATTCTATTTCTATCCTATTCCTACTTTTATCTTATTTGAGTTAGTTCAAATGCCCAAATACACAATTTTTCATATAATAGACTAAATGTTTGTGCAGTTGATTAGTGCAATTTGGCATTTATTAAAATATAGATTTATACCATATTGAAGTGAAATGCTATGACATGTGTAAATACATAAATTGTGTTTATAACATTTTTCGTGACTTTTGCAATAACTTGTTATCTTAAAGAGTGAAATCTTGTTAAAAGCAAGGTTTAATTCTGAACTAAAACTGAAACTAATATACACATACTAATAGTTACATTCGAAATGTTGCTGAGCTGCATAATTAATATATCATGTCAATATTATTCTCAGAAGATGATATAGTTGATCTATGTCTGTTTTACATGTGATTAATTTTCCTACAAATAATCGTGCGTACACAACACAATGTCATTTCAGTGGTGATAAGCCTCAATTCTGCTCAGAAACTTTTAAGTTATGTAGAAATTGTGAGGATATCAAAGAGGAATGCGGCACAGCAAGTCAACCAAGGAACTGTACACAGTACTGCCAAGGTAGAAAAAGTTTAGACTAGTTCAAAGATACAAATGAAGATACTGTTAGGGAAAAAAGAATAAATTAGAAAAGTGCTTAAGAACTGTACAAAGTACTTCTAAGTTTTAATAGATTGAACTTCTACCAAGGTATAAAAAAGTAGAAAAGTATAATGCCAAGACAAGAATAATGCCGATATAAATTATAATAGTTTTTTTTAAAATACCACCAAGGTACAAACTGATAGTTTTAGATACTGAAACAAGGTAAACATCAATAGATCAGAATACTATCAATGTAAACATGATATATTATACATTTTCTTTCAAATGTTTACATGTTATTTACAATTTAATCACGGAATACAAAATACATTAGGAATATATCATATTGGTATTAGTATTTGAAAACATTGAACACCTAAGTTTATCAGATTACCTTTTAGATAAATAAAGGTCAAATATGCCATTTTTATCAGTTTATTCTATTTCTTTACGTAAGATCAAAACATCTTATTTTAATCTATAAGTGAAGGAAGAACTTTAGTGTAAGAATATTAAACAAATGATCCAGTTATATAAATTAATATAATCTGTGGTTTGTCTGATACTAGAATTAAGTCTTGTTGACAAAACAATAATGTTTTTCAATTGTAAGCAAATCTCAAAATTGTTGTTAACTTATTACAAATTATATGGAAGAAAGAAAATATAGTTTGTATGAAAGATGTTGAGAAGATATGTTAAATCAACCATATAAAAAGTGACACTTTTTCCATGTAAAGATTATTGTTTCGGCAATAAATATACTGTGTTTCTAGTCATTGAGACTTAGTTAAACATTTAACATTCATTCATTAATATCGATAAACTTATTTTTTCTACAGATTTGGCTGTTGAAAGAGCGATCACAAAAAACATGAAAGAAAATGGTAAATGATTTATACTCCTTCTCTATACAAATATGTTTTCATACAATAATATTGGTACCATGTATTGGTATTGAGTTAAAATCTTTGAAGCTGTCATTTTATAACGATCACATGTAAACAGAGACAGCAACCGTTCTCTCCTATAAATGGTTAATTTAATGAATGTATGTCAAGAATGCCTTGGAAGTGGTTTAATGTACTTATCAATAAGCGTAATATTTGTATTATATTTTTACAGAAGATTCTTGTATAGTTCTACCAATGTTGTTGAACATAGCACACGGCAATGCAATGCTCCCACCTTACAATGGTAGCCGAATTACTTCAGGTTCTGCTATTGTATATAGATGCGACGTTGATTACAGATTAGAAGGAACTGATACAATTGTGTGCTTAGGCAATGACTCTTGGAATCAAACGGCACTTCCTTACTGTTCTGATCTATCTTGGATTGGTAAGAGAAAGCTACGTTATTTTCATTGTTCTGCAATCTTTTTTATCACCTTCTAAGTTTCGGCAAATATTTTCAAATGTTGTTTTCTGCTGAAAATTAAAATAGATTGGTCTTCAATGGACACAATTTCCATAAGTATTTCAAATATTGATAAAAACAATAGATATGTATCATTTGGATATATAATATTCGAATAATGTAAATTCTTAGATTGTCTTCAAAGATTATCTTCTAATCATTAACAAGATTTAGAAAGTGATTAATCTTTACTGTGTTTATAGGTTTCAAACGTGCAATTATAGCACTCAGCATTGCTATTTTTGTATTGTGCATCATCATTGGAATCATACTAGTATACAGACACTGTAAAAAAGGAAAGGGACAAGGAATGTCAAGATCAAACACTGATAGTTCATTCGAAAGCAGAGAAATTGTCAAACCTCTGTTAGCAGCTGAAGACCAATGCATAAATAATGAAGTTGAAACATTGAAAATGAGTGCACTCAATGACGAGTCACGTGAGCAGAATGAATCAAATAAGACTCCTGTTGTCCCCACAGTACCTGCTGCTCCTTCTGCCCCACCTTTAGATGAACAGAAAGACGGTAAACAAATGAACGCATCAAGCCTACACGATGGAAACAGGCAATCTGACGACAATGGAAATGCAAACGGTCCATATGATAATATTCCTAGAAAAAATGATGCTGAAGGCATTGACGAGAAAAGGGGTACAGAAGAATCTGTTGACAGTACTGCTGCAGAAAGAGGGACTGGGAGTAACATTCACAACGATATTGGAATGGCTGAGGAAAACGCTCGTGGAAAGAAAGGAAAGGGAACAAAACCATTGCCAGGTCGTACCACTGAGAAGGTATCAGTCGGTAAAGGGCCACAAGTTATCGCAGCAAAAAGGGATAGTATAACACCAACGAAGGAGACTGAACAAGATGATGTATCCAAAAATATAGGAATTGGTGGTGCCACATTCCAAAACTCAGATATTAAAGGAAAAGGAATGCAAACTGAAATAACAAACAAGGAAGGTATTGAGTCGGCAATAAAAGAATCGGGACTGGATGATTCTTCAGCCAAAGTTGGGTTTGATAAACGCACTTTCCCAGCATCTGACATGAAAATGAATGAGCTAAAAGTTGTCGATTGAGTTACAACAATCAAAGTATAAAATGAAGTTTACTCCATATAAAAAATTAATAACACTTTGAAACTTTAATAAATGACACGTACATATTTAAACTAAGCCAAAGAACTTGTGTCATGTTAATTCTAACAATATGTAAATTGTTGTTTTTCAAATGAGTTTAAAGAGCAACAAGCAGTATTCTGTGGTCAGTTTATAAGGTATGGACTATGAAATATCATTTGGTAAAAGTACCTAGCAAGTGGTCGATGTTGTATGAGCCAAACCAAACATTACAGACCAGCAATATCAAAAGGTCCCACCGAAGGAGACTGCTCGACGAAAGCCATCCCGCCCCGGTTGACGAGTGTTGTTCAAAGAGGAGAGGATCAATCGAGCACATTAAGGGACTCACGGTTGGTGTTAAGATGTTAATTATTTGTTCCCTATAGTATAACTCCATGATATGGCTTAACATGAACAGGCACAACCAGACTAAGCCTGCAACCTTTTCAATTTTGCCGTTTTGAGAGATTCTTTAGGGATCTGTTTTGTCTTTATTTTCTTTGGTTTCTAAATGGTAATGTTCCGACAATTAGATTCGACGAATGACAGATTTTGCTGTCATAGAAAGAATGGGAACAGACATTTTCTGAGATAAGATTATTGATGTTGAAAGTTTGTACCATTATATGTCATCCCTGTTTGACTGAATCTGACAGCCGGGTCGATTGAGGGAGTGTGTAAGTGACGGGATGGATTTCTCATTTATTAGACACTTACATTAATATTTTTTGGGTACATTTTACTATAATCAAGTACAGTTGTAATTGTCATTATGTTGTTGGGACATTCACCATGTGTTCTTTGGTGTTTGGTTTGTGTAATGATTGTGTATATTTTGTTTATTTTTAAAAAAATATGAATTGAATGTAAATGGTTCAATTATCACAAATTTTGAGCGGCGAGTTTGAATTGTCACGAATTTTAAGTGGCGAGTGTTGATTCATTCCACAACAATAGCACACTAATTTGCTTTACGGATAGTACAAAAATTGGTCCGAATGAATACCTTATATATACCTTACAATGTTTTGAGAAAACAGCTCATAGATAAATATTATTGGAAAAAACCAAATATACCAAAATTTATTGAATTGTTAACATCTCAAAATGAAAATACTATAAGAAAATTATCAATGTTTATCTTTAAAATGTTTGAATTAAGAACAAATGTTGAATATTCGTAAATTATAGTAGCTAGGAAGGTAAATGTAATGTTACTTAATTGATATCATTATGCAAAACTTGTGCTTCATTTAAACCTTGCTGTAATATGATTATTCTGTTCATATTAAACCAAACTTATGTCTCAAATATACAGTAAATGTTAAATATATGTTATATATGTTTAATGACCTTGATATTATGTTTCTGTATGTATGTATGTTTGTATGTATGCTGTGTACTCATGGGTATAATACCCACATGTATTTGGAATAAAATCTTGAATCTATATTTTCGGAAAATTAACTTTGTTTTCAACAGAAAAGTTTTAGATAAAAGACACTGCTTATTTGTTGTGCTTTTCGGCTAAATGATACTAGTATGTACTGCTTACATAACCTCTTTTTAAAAAAATGAATAAAATAGTGCGGCTATCCCTTTTGTGAAATAAACCTTACTGTATATGCATATATCATCATCTTCCATTTTTATTGTTACATACTTGTACAAGGCATGCATGTGCAACAGAGTATTGTTGCAGTATGTTTGTATGTCTTAACAAGTAAGTTACTAACTTCAAACAATTACATTGTATTTCCTTACTTATTGTAAATAATGCCAGTCTTGTGTACGATTTAATTATCTGTGTTTAAAAGAGAAATTTCATTTTGTAAATACAATTTTGTAGCATTTCTTGGATGTATTTTGGAATTGAAAGATCAATATAATGATCATGATAATTTTGTACTACGCTAGATACGCCTTAGCCTGGGCGCCAGGATCATCATCAGATTTATTGATTGTTTGATTTTTGAAGTTGTCATTTTGAGATATTGTCCACCTTAGCTTATTGTAACTTTTTTGCTTAATCAACATATGAAATGCTTTAAATGAAATATTGTTGATTATGCTTTTTTGGTCATTTTTTTTGTTTATCTTTACGATAGCTTGCTTTTACTTATTATTATATTTTTTTTAATAAATAATTCAAACACTTAACTTTTTTTTAAAAAGTCTTAACGCAAATTAGTAACATACATTGATTGTAATTTTATCATAGTATTCTAAATCAATTTCATTGTATGACATTGTTTAAAAATTCACATAAAATACCATAGTTTTTAAACAACTTTTAAAGAAATAAAAAACTGGAACAATAAATTGGAAAGATCCCAATGACATATTTTTTTGTATATAATTAAATATCATTTGTGTTAGTCTTTTTTCTCTGTGTAAAAAGTGTATCCAAAAAAGTGCTTAATAAACATGTAGCTTTACAATGTGTTGTGTATATTTCTTAAACAAAACAAAATGAAAAATAAAATAAATAAACAATAAATAAATTAAATTGATGATGCAAATGATGCAATTAAAAAAAGGAGTTGTGCATTAAAAAAAGAGTAGCGCAATAAAAAGAATGAATCATGTTATAAATAAAGAATTATGTATGCTACTTATTATGATTTTGAAATTGTTGTCAATCTCAGAAACCAGAAGTAACACATGGACAATGTTTTATACGGAATATGTCAATGGAGAGCTGCACTTCTTTATTTGTAATGAATAAAAAGCGAAATCAAAGTTGAAAAATTGATATTCCAGAAAAAAAAACAACTTACATGTATGTATTGTTATATAAATAAATAATGTTCAAATTAATACTGTATACAACAGTATTAGTTTAATTGTCTTAAAGTGATATCATGTCCATTCAAGTGTAAATAGTGAGTAAACAGGTGAAAATAAGATTACATTTTGCCATAATTCCTTTCAATTTTATAACTAACTTCAAGCGATTGTTAAAAAATCACGTTGCCCAACGAAATTTCTATAATATCCATCGAGTTTACCGATAATGTTCAATTTATAAAAAAGAGTGGTTAAGTCTTTCTACTTTATTTTAACATTTTTAAATCGGCTGTTGGTCAATCACTATTATAACAGTCAATCTTTTGAAATATATACATGTAGTTAATTCAGCTCAACTTGACAATGAAAAGATGGGCATAATGTCACCGTAAGGTCATCATGCCTCAGAAATGCTTGTATTCTTATTTCCCAACAACACTTTTTAGCTTCCAAAAGTTATTCATATGTCAATTACCTAAACAATCATTTTAATCTGTTGCTTTTTGGCAATAAGTACAGTTATAGTGAATTAGTATGGAAGCCAAAATACAACTTTGTTTACATGTTACTACTTAGTCTTATGTGAGAAATAATTTCATATATATCGCTACTTGAGCTTTTACGTGTAGATGAAAGTCCGCCGTTAGTCGTCTGTCGTCCACATTTAATTCGTTAACACTCTTGTATTGGCAACATGTTTGTCTCAATAGTAACGAAACTTAGTCAGGATATTTGCCTCAGTATTAAACCGAACGCGGTTGAAAAACTTGGTCACATGATCCCCTCCCCAAAAAAAAAGAAAACTCATAATAACGTATTAACACTCCAGAGGCTACAGTTTCAGTCCAAATATCTTAGACATTTATCTGAAAGACTAAATCAAATAGTGAATAAATACATAAATACACAATGTAAATGAAATTTAAGAGCAAATAGCTGAACACAAAGCATCGGTCTTGAATCAGTAATTCTCTAATATAACAAGGAAGCATTTTGAATGGTGTGCGTCATCTTGTTCTTTCAATTGTACTAATAGTTGTTATGATATATTTAAAACTGCGTATTGAAGAACGCAAAAAAATAGTGTATCCAAGTGAAGATAAAGTAACGGATGTTAACGAATGAACCATTTTCTTTATGTTTTACATAATAATAATAATAATAATAATAATAATAATAATAATAATAATAATAATAATATCTGTCATATGTTACGGTTCGGATCGAATATCTGTACCGCGGGGACCGCCCCTTGGTCGATAACGAGGCATGCCGAGTTTTTCTTGCATATTCTACCATATTCAATCATACATGTACTTGAATTCTTAAGCTTAAAAAACAAATTTCTATCCGAAACTATTTTCTTACATTAACGTATGAAATTATAACTTCATTCATAACGGCGAAATTAGGTCATCCTAAGCATGCCATTGTATAGCACGCGACTCATGAATCAGTAATTCGCTAATATAACAAGGAAGTTTTTGAGTGGTGTGCATCATCTTGTTCTTTAAATTGCACTTGTAGTTGTTATGATATATTTAAAAATGCAGTTTGAAGAAAGCAAGTTTCTTTAAATTGTACTATTAGTTGTTATGATATATTTTAAACTGCGTATTGAAGACAGCAAGTTCCTTTTTATTGTTTCCGGCTAAACAGGATACAAACAACATACGTAAGTGTTTGTAATGACGTCAGTTGAATGACCTGTACTGAGATACGTTCAAGTGTTAGAGGACAAGTGTTAAGTGAATGTGATCTCATAATAGCGAAACCGTTACTTGTTTGTTTGATTGATTGATATATTTGAAGTACGGTAAAAATATATATATTATGTTGACAGTATGTTGAGATAATAATGATAATAATAATAATAATAATAATAATAATAATAATAATAATAATAATATCTGTCATATGTTACGGTTCGGATCGGAATATCTGTACCGCGGGGGATCGCCCCTTGGTGGATAACGAGGCATGCTGATTTTTTTCTTGCATACTCTACCGTATTCCATCATACATGTTTTTGAATTCTTAACCTCAAAAAACAATTTTTATTGGAAATTTATGTCATTATATCCGTATCTATTTTCTTACATTAGCATATGAAATTATAACTTCATTCATAACGGCGAAATTAGTTCCGGCTAAGCAGGATACTTAACAGACAATATATACGTAAGTGTTTGTAATGACGTCAGTTGAATGACCTGTTCTGATCAGTATTTGCCATTGTATAGCACGCGACTTATCTGGTATTCCCCATGCCAGAATAAATTTACGGCACGGAAACAGCAAACTTTCGTATTTAATGTCCTTTTTTAAACCTCCATCACATCGGACTTGCGACATTACTGCCATCCCTGGGCGTCTAGGACGCCATAGAAACACCATGGACGCCGTAGGGCCGAGTTGAAAACGATTTTAGTCGAAGCAAGGACCCAGTAAACACCTATAACGACACGGAGTCACGGCTACTATTTTGAAAATGGGCAAAACAAATTGTGTCCTGGGCTAAAACGCCCGAGGACACAATAGTCGCAGTAAAAACCCTTAAACACACCAAGCACGTAGAAAGAACTTACTATGTATTTGGGGCGGTGATAGAAATAAACCAATGAGATAGAGTACTGAAACGAAATTCCCTTAACCACGTGATCTATTTTTGGATAGGCTATCTGTCAATCTAATGCCCCTTTGAAAAGCTATTGAGTGCAGTTCCCACGGTTTCGTAATTAGACACTTTTTTCTTTTCTATCAAACGGTAGTTAACATTTATTTTTGTTTAGATAAACGAAAACTAAAAACTGTATTTTTTTAAATATGATATATCAGCTTACAAACATAAATCTATATTGCTGTTATATACGTATTTTTTGTTTTGTGAAAGCATCACAGTGACCCATTTCTTTTATATGTTTACATATTTGATTTGCTCATGTTTTTGTGTTTTATACAAACTGAGTGTTACTGTAAATAAAATGAAAATTGAAAAAATGTACATGCCGTATAGTCAGCGTATATACACACAATGTTAGCATGTAGGCGACACTAGCGACACTAGGGCGTTTGCAGTGCATCTTGGTAGTTCTTAATACTATAAAGGCGTTTCCAGGACGTGGTACAGTCGCCATATTGACCTCCACTTGAACGCAAAAGTCGCTGGAAGTCGTAGTGCACACTCCAAGAACGCACTGAAGACCCTGTGGGGTGGCATATAAACGCCGTAAGAACATTTTAGTTACGCTTTATAAACGACGTGCAAACACAGTACAAATTTCAAGAACGAACTGGCAACGTACATAGCAGGACGACGCAGACGGCTAACGGAAGTTTGCAAAAAATTGCAAAATTGAAAAAACAAAACAAACACACACACACATCTGGGTTCTTTACAGATAAAAAATACTGGAACAAATTGCAATAAGAATGCCATGTTGATGTGGTCGATGTGACGGGGGCATTATAGTCTATCTTTAAAGTGCTGTTTTCATATATATGTATTTGGTGGTATTCGTCATGTGATCTTTTCAATCGCGTTATAAAATCATCTAAATATTCTTGTTGAGAAAAATCATTCTGTAAAAGGTTCCGAATTGTGTAACATATTTACAAGAAATGTGTAATTGTTTATCTGCACCCGGTAATCAAAATCATGTACATTTTGATTAAAAAAGAATTTATTCTTGCTGAAATTGTGATCATATGTAATTCATCCGTTTTCAGATATAGTTCGTCTACGGTGAAAAGACTTTTGTATGTTGTTTTTATTTTTTCACTGCGAGCGAAATTTTCAAATTACAATATACAAATACACATCAATATTTTCAACAAGGGCGCAAACGTACAAGAAACGAACATGTAAGAAAAGTTACATGCCACTTCTAACGAGCTACAGTCTATATAAACAAATTTATTTCTTACGTCGCATTTTTTATTTTACACTAGTTTGACAAGTAACGCATACTTTTTTATAATGTTATTCATCAATCAAGTACCTCTTCATTTGTTGTGCGTTATTTCGAATTCTTTGTTAAATATTTAATTGCATAGAACGAGAACAAAAATTTTATATCTCATTCAATTTCAAAAAGTGTGATATGACATATATTTAAATGATTTTTTTTACAACATCTCACCGGAAATCATAAGATAAATAATAAATATCTTAACAATAAAGCCAAAATATGTTAGAAGATAATCAGTATTATATACAGAAGAAACAGAATGAGTGAAATTGATGTTTTATTTCTGTATGGAACATTCATCATGAGCAATTAAACGTACAAGAAACATTTAAAAGACTTTTTACATCTGTGGGCTGAACAGGTAAAACAAGCTTTTCAAGAGTAGCAAATATAACTCTAAAAATGGTCTTAAATTCTTGTCTGAAAAAATTGATGCCTCCTTATCTCTATTCTGCGAATGAAATACTCTCTGTACTCAATCAAACATGTCTTTCTTGTCGCCCTTGGCAATGCTCACGCACAGCGGTTCGAAAATGCCGAATTACTTCGTATTTTCAAGAATAAATGGACAGTGAAGGAGGGGTGTGGTGGGGAATAAGGCCGGTAGTTGCTATGGTATCTGGTTCCCAACCAAGGGATTTTGTGTTCGAGACTCCCTGGGGTCATCTCCATGTTTCTTCATATGACACAAATACTGGTAGTTCATTTGCAAATAAGCGTCAAACTTTTATTATAATCAAAGTGATATAACTATCTTTAAAAATTACTATTTTTTTGAATGTATGAATGAGTCTTCTAAATTAGGAGTTTTTAAGGAAAGAGATAAAATGCAGGCACTGTTCTTATTGTTGTTAATCTCAGGACTATGAATTGCCTTCGTTCTCGTGTGTACGTGATTCGTTGATCCCTGATGTTGCAGCCATACCTGTACTTATTGTCGTAATATTGGTGTCTACTTTGTGATATACAGCGTGAATCTGAAAAAATAAAATCAAGAGTTGTCTACCTTGTTGTATAAAGATAAGTTTAAGAAAGGGAAGAAAATGAGTATTCTTGTTGTATACAGAGTAAATCAGGAGTTATTCACCCTGTCGTATCGATTGTTAAAATGTAAGATAGGTATTAGAAAAAAAAGAAAATGAACCATTGTTTGTAGACAGGGTGAAATTTAAAAGAAATCGCCAGTTATCTGTCCTGTCGAATAATTATTATTCTTAGTTCCAGTCTGACGATTTTTTATGCGCTTCTGATCGGCAAATCGACATTGATATTATCAAAACACGATTGAGTATAAAATATCGGTATGTTATGAATAAGCAAAAAATATCAACTCCTGAATCCCAAGTTAAATAATTATGTAAAATTAAGATAAAATAGGAAGATAACTAAATATACGTGTTATATACAGCGTGAATCTAAAGGAAAGAATTTAAAAGGTGGGAACAAGTCATCAACCTTATGGTATAATTTGTTTAATGAATACATGTACATCGTTTGAATTTGTGAAACAAGTTAACCATTCATCTACTCTATTCTACAGTATAAATCTTATACGAAATCAGTGCATTACGTGATATGCATAAATCAACCTTGTGACATTCATCGTGACTATGCTTAATTAAAAGAACAAATATCAATTGTCAAACAGATAAAATGATCTATATCGCTGGGGGTGATAATATAATATAACCAACTTGTCAACCACGGCTTCAGTCACAGTAAAACATTCAATAACAGCTCCGTAGTTTTAATTGATGGAGTATCGTCTTGAAAATGTATGTGATTTAAAACGTTATGCCAATGGGTCAAACTCCAGTATTACACATGTCTTACCGACATGTGTTCAAACAAATGTCGGCGTAATGAAGAAAATGACTACTGACCGAGATTTTTATAAATAATTACTGATTAAGGACATTTGATGATGAACATCGCGGAATAGTATGATTTTAGTTACTTGAATAACAAGCTGTTCCACTTACATCTCATGAAGGTTGTTGTTATTGCGTGTTTCTTTCACAATACGATCACTAATTCAAAACACATTAAGAGATAATTAGCATTAAATTACCCGCTTTTATTTTTCATAATTGAGAAAAAAAATCATGCGATTAAGTTCAACGATAAAAAGGGATATAATGTGCTTACTTCTGCTTCTTGAAAAGCCGATTACGTTTATAATTAATTCAATATCTTGTTGATGACCAATCCAATATTTTGTTTATCTGCAATCCTAGAAAGTAATTACCATATAAGGCGTTTCGGAAATGACGCTGTTAATGCAGAAAATCATAACAAAATAACAAAATTTCAAAAGGTCATCAGCCGGTCAAGTAAACAACTTTAAATTTGTGTAAATAAAATGTAGACATGTCATTTTATCATTCAGTGTCGCCCTACTTTTGTATCCATTGAGATGGGTTTGATCCTTTTTTTGATCCAGGTAAATACAAATGTCTTGCTCATGTAAAATTTCTGTCTGAATTTTTTTGGTTAGTAATTTGTTTCCAATTTTCAGAATGGTTTGAAATTGTGAACCCCTGTTCGACACATTATAAGCAATTGTTTAGCGGGTGTTCTTGTACCTTTTCTGGTCATTTGTCAATATATGGGTTAGTCATAAGGTTGAAACCTTACAAGTTACTTTCAAAATCAACTTCAAGATGAAATGCACCCGCAATAGCGATATGCAAACAGCTTTGACAATACCAGGAATCTCGCACCTGCCATCACTTTCAATTGTTTCCCTGGCTTATTAGACATATGTCTTGCCTGTTACAGTCACATGTCAAACAGATTTTACTCCAATTTTATGACCCTGTGTAAGTCAGAAATGGTCTTTCTCTACCTATAGGATTTGTCTCACAAAATACCTTATCAGACCCAAAAACCTCCCCAAAGTGAGTAAAAATCTACTGTACCGAATGAAAAGAGTTTTGTGCCAACTTTTATACAGGCTCTAATTTCAATATTTCAACATTCTTAACCTGTTTCCAAACATTTTTACAACAATGTTCAGCAACTGGCTCTATTACAAATGCGACAAGATTAAACCTAATAATAATTACATTCAATAAATCATATAATAATGGTTTAAATAAAACTGTTGACATTTATCTGTAAACTATTTCAACTTATTTTTAACAACATAAATACGTTTATCAAACAACCGTACACGTATTATCATTTAAGTAAATTGAAAACATAACAAATTGATAGGCATGCTGATCTTTATTTTTTTATTCTTATGTAGTTGTAGTTGTTTATTCTATACTATAC
>NW_026867111.1:0-14912 GCF_026571515.1 Ruditapes philippinarum | reverse complement strand
CCCCGCCCACTTCACACGCTGCTAGGAAATGTTTTCGCGAGGTTTTTTATGGATTCACTGGATGCATTCACACTGTTAGCCCGCAAGACTAATAGCCCGCCCAGTTCACACTGCCAGCCCGCCACACCGCTAGCCCATTACCCCTCGTACTTCACTGCCATGAAAAAGGCCGCATTCTAGACTGGTTGAGCCTGTTGAAAAGAAAATGCAAGGTGCTCCGTCAATCACCGGCTTAAATAGTATTCAATCTCCGTAACGTTTTCATGTTGAATCAGTTAAGTATTACAGTTTAGCCCGCTACTCTGTCAGCCCGCCCAGTTCACACTGCAACCCCGCTACACTGTCAACCCGCCAACTTAACACTGCTAGGAAATGTATCATGAGGTTTTAATGTGGATTCAATTAAGTATTAAAGTTGAGCCCGCTTGCCCGCCAGCCCACCCAGTTCACACTGCTATCCCGCTACTCTGTCAGCCCGCCTACTTCAAACTGCTAGAAAATGTATCAAGAGGTTTTTATGTGGATTCAATTCAGTATTAAAGTTTAGCCCGCTGGCCCGCAAGCCCGTCCATTTCACACTGCTAGAACGCTACACTGTTAGCCCGCTCACTTCACACTGCTAGTAAATGTTCATAACGTGTTAATGTTGATTCAATTAAGTATTAAAGTTTAACCAGCTGGCCCGCCCGCTCGCTCAGTTCACACTGCTAGCCCGCTACAGTGTTAGCCCGCCCACTTCACACCGCTAGGAAATGAATCATTACGTTTTCATGCTGAATCAGTTACGTATTAAAGTTTAGCCCGCTTTCCCGCCAGCCCGCCCAGTTCACACTGTTAGCCCACTACACTGTTAGCCCGCCCACTTTACACTGCTAGGAAATGTTTCATAACGTTTTCATGTTGATTTAATTAAGTATTAAAGTTTAGCCCGCCAGCCTGCTAAGTTCACACTGCTATCCCGCTACACCCGTTAAAAGCCCGCCAAAACTTCACTCTGCTAGGAAATGTATCGTGATGTTTTAATGTTGATTTCAATTAAGTATTAAAGTTTAGCCCGCTGGCCCGCCAGCCCGCCCTGTTCACACTGCTAGCCCGCGCCAGTTCACACTGTTAGCCCGCTACAAAAACTTTTTGTTAGCCCGCCCACTTCACACTGCCATGAAATGTTATCATAACGTTTTCATGTTCAATCAGTTAAGTTTTAGAGTTAAATTCCGCTGACCCACTAGCGCCGCCCAGTTCACACTGTTAGCCCGCTTTACACTGTCAGCTCGCCAACTTCACACTAGCCAGGAAATGCATCATGAGGTTTTAATGTGGATTCAATTAAGTATTAAAGTTTAACCCGCTGGCCCGCCAGCCCGCCCAGTTCACACTGCTAGCCCGCTACAGTGTCAGCCCGCCTACTTTACACTGCTCGAAAAAGTATCATGATGTTTAATGTGGATTCAATTAAGTATAAAGTTTAGCCCGCTGACCCGCCAGTCCGCCCAGTTCACACTGCTAGCCCGCTACACTGTAAGCCCGCCCACTCCACACTGCTAGGAAATGTATCATGAGGTTTTAATGTGGATTCAATTAAGTATTAAAGTTTAGCCCGCCAGCCCGCCCAATTCACACTGCTAGCCCGCTAGACTTTTTTGCCCGCCCACTTCACACTGCTAGGATATGTATTATAACGTTTTCATGTTGAATCAGTTAAGGTTTAGAGTTTAGCCCGCAAGCCCGCCATCCCGCCCAGTTCACACTGCTAGACCGCTAGACTGATAGCCCGCCCAGTTCACACTGTTAGCCTGCTAGACTGCTAGCCCGCCCAGTTCACACTGTTAGCCCGCCTAAACTGCTATGCCTCCCAGTTCACATTGTTAGCCCGCCTAGACTGCTAGCCCGCGCAGTTCACACTACCAGTCCGCCACACCGCTAGCCCGTTATCCCGCGTACTTCACGGCCATAGTTATATCTCTTTCTCGCCGCGTTGTATCGCCGCCTATATTTAGCTCAAAGAGGCCCGAACCACGGTTTAGATTTAGCTTTCTTTATTGAAAAAGATTAGTCATTTTTAGGAAAGTTCTATGTAGCCGAATCATGGAAATGTTCCGGAATATGCTCTGAGACAAATTAATTTCGTGTTTAGAGGCATAAGCTGATATATTTTTACCATATTTTTAACTTCGTTTATTTTTTCGTCATGTAAGTTTTTTACGAATTTATTTGTTATCTAATTCTGTCATTTCGGTGGTATCGATGTCGCCTTTTGGTTCATATTAACTTGCGTTTGGGGAAATTGTTTGGAAAATTAAAAGAACAATTAAGAGTGACTGAAAGGAGGGCATGGCCGTCAGAGAACAGAGGATTGAAATTTGCAAAAAAATTAAAACAGTGAATTGTTGACACTACGCAGTCTATGGTAGAAGTATCTCTAAAAGTAAATTCACCAACTCTATAATCATTGCATATACGCCCATTTAGAATAAAATTTTTACTGCATTTGCATAGCTCTAAGAATTTAAACCCTAAAGCATTTGGTTTTTTTTTATCTTTAGATGTCCTGTTCAATGGAATATCATTATTTGCAAGGACCTCTGTAGAACTAAATTCAACTAAGAATCCTCACTAAAATCAAAATGTTTTTGAAGAAACTCATAAAAAATCACGTAATCAGGTAGATCGGCAGTGTGTGCATCGCCCCGAATAATACAACATTTGTTGTTACCACATGTAGTAGAAACCTCGTTTTCGAATTTGAAAAATTCGTCATCATGTAAAAACGCGACTGTTTTGGAGGGATATATATAGCATCGATAAACAATTCTTCATCTATATCAGTAAACACAGATTTACATTTTTTTAGCCAAAAAACATATTCGCATTCAGACTTCTTAATTTCAATATTCTCAGTAACTGAGTTTTTAACTAGGAAACAAATACCTCCCGATTTTTTAATATACCTCATTCCGTGGTTTAGAATAAAATGTGTATCAAGGTATTCGAATAATATCATAAAAATCAACTTTAGTCTCACAAATACAAAATATATCATAAGTATTTACCAGTTCTATTAGCTCTGGGTTATTACGTTTATTTTTAAGACTTCCAATTTTTAAATTTGTTTTATCTGACAAAACGCCAAAAGAAAAATTCTGGTTTTTAAGGTTTTCAATACATGCACAATTTTTTACCTAACTTATTGGGAAATTTTGCAGTATTTGTATTGCAACTAATAATAGTTTTGTTACCTTCTTGTTTAATATAATGATCACATGTTATTGTTTTAGAAGAACATGGCTTATCTAAACACAAATCACATAAAAAGACCTCTCTGGTATAGTCTGAGTCTCCATCGTTTGTTTGACAAGTATTAATGTTTATGTCCAAACAAATAAGATCTGAGCACTGTCCCCGTCAAATGCTATTCATCCGAATCAGTGGCATGCGTCGAGTTTACGGTCAAACAGAATCAGATATCCTCTGTGCCATCATCTGCTTGTTGTGATTTTGGACTAACGACCTATGTGTTACGATGTTTATCTAGTAATGGACCCTTCCCTCGTGCTGCCGAAGTTTTGACACTTGATGCATTTGCACGATTGGCTGGTGTTCCATTGTTTATGCATGGTGGGCGATTGTTATTACAAGGTGATCGTTTTGGGCTGCATTCACGATTCGTGTGCTTACGGCTTGCAGTGCGGTCGATATATACCTGTTCGTCTGAAGAAACAGTCGGTGTATTTTGTGGAGACATGTTAGTTTGCAAACTCCTCACAGTGATTACCTCCCTTTGCAGATGTGTAATCACTGCCTTCAAAGACGTCACATGATGATGAAAGTCACATGACGTAACGTCGAAATTCAAATGTAAATATCGACCGTTACATAAAAAATCTAAAGTCATTTTTCTCTTTCAGTTTTATTTTTAACTTTAATGCCTACGTTCGATATAGTTTATCAACAAATTATCAAAAGTATATAAAATAACGAAAAATAAATACAAAAGCTAAAAAATATAAAATATCAAAATATTGTCTCATTGGAAAATATTCTCATAATTTTTAAAATTATTTCTAAATATTCATATTATTTTTTTTATTTATTCATAAACATTGTTAAATAAATGGAAACAAGAGCACCGCAAGGCGGAGCATTATATGCCTGAAAGCGATTTTTTTTAGTAAAGATGAAGCATTTGTAAGACATGGGAGTAAAATAAAGTATTACCTCCTTCAAATAACAATCCTCCTTTGAAGTTTCAATATTGTGGTCCAAATGGAACTTTAAGTTATGCCCAAGAAACTGTTTTCAATTCTAAGGTAAAAGTGACCTTGACCTTTGACCTTGTGACCCCAAAATCATTAGGGGTCTTCTACCCAATATAGACAATCATACTATGAAGTTTAAACACAGTAGGCCAAATGATACTTAAGTTATGTTCCGAAAACTGTTTTCAGTTTTAAGGTAATAGTGACCTTGACCTTGTGACCCCAAAATCAATAGGGGTCTTCTACCCAATATGGACAATCATCCTATGAAGTTTGAATATTGTGGGCTAAATGGAACTTAAGTTATGCTCAAGAAACTGTTTTCAATTTCTAAGTAATAGTGACCTTGACCTTTGACCTTGTGACCCCAAAATCAATAGGGGTCTTCTACCCAATATGGACAATCATCCTATGAAGTTTGAACACTGTGGGTCAAATAGAACTTAAGTTATGCCTCGGAAACTCTTTTCAGTTCTAAGGTAATAGTGACCTTGACCTTTGACCTTGTGACCCCAAAAGCAATAGGGGTCTTTTACCCAATATGGACAATCATCCTATGAAGTTTGAACACTGTGGGCCAAATGGAACTTAAGTTATGCTCCGGAAACTGTTTTCAGTTTTAAGGTCATAGTGACCTTGACCTTTGACCTTGTGACCCCAAAATCAATAGGGGTCTTCTACCTAATATGGACAATCATCCTATGAAGTTTGAACACTGTAGGCCAAATGGAACTTAAGTTATGCTCCGGAAACTGTTATCAGTTTTAAGGTCATAGTGACCTTGACCTTTGACCTTGTGACCCCAAAATCAATAGGGGTCTTTTACCCAATATGGACAATTATCCTATGAAGTTTGAACACTGTAGGCCAAATGGAACTTAAGTTATGCTCCGGAAACTGTTTTCAGTTTTAAGGTCATAGTGACCTTGACCTTTGACCTTATGACCCCAAAATCAATAGAGGTCTTCTAGCCAATATGGACAAGCATCCTATGAAGTTTGAATATTGTGGGCCAAATGGAGCTTAAGTTATGCTCCGGAAACCAAATTGCTAACGGACGGACGGACAGACGGACGGACAGACGGACGGACGCCAGGGGGGTATAACATAATATGTCCGAAATTCTTTCGGGCATTTATAAACTTATCTGATAGATAAAAGCAGTAGATAAAACAATTTTTGAAAAAAAAATATAGTATATCAGAAATTCTGATTTATCGGACTTGGTGCCAGAGATCTACGCCGAAGAATTAAGGGGAGATCACTGCGTGGAGATTGGTTGGTTTGGTGCATGTGTCCTTTGTCCATTTTGTTGGGGTGGGGGCGTTTCGTTGAGTTAGATTGTTCTTGCATGTTCTTGCTTTTCTCATGGTTTCATTATTTTTCTTAAGGGTGTGAGTGATTCTGCTGGTAACGTTCGTATGCCTAGAACCCCGGAATACCCAATACCAGTCCGGCAACATGTTTTCAACTATTTTCCCTTTAACTTTCAGAGCCGCCGGATACTCAAACGGCACATTCTTTGCACCATGTTTAGCACGTTCACTTTTAAACTGCGTCCACAATAGTTTCCTGGCATCACTTATTTCACGCGGAAAGTCACGATTTAATCCGATCTTGCTCCCTTTGAATTTGTAAGCATTTTGCATTAAGAGGTTTACTTCTAATGAATTGCTTAATAATACCATGATGAATCTATGGTTAGGGGTGTTGGGGCCTAATAATGCGACCTAGTCTGTAGGCGTCCATAATGCTTAAAGAGTTTGGTTCAAGTTGATCGTTAATTATATTTCAAAGCAGTTTTCATTTGACGACTCTGCAACACCGGTTATAATAATATTTGACTCTCTAAGACGGGCCTCTAGGTCAATGGATTTGTATTCCAACAATTTTACACGCTGGTCGGTTACTTTATGCGTGGCGCAATTTATGAATGTTGTGGATTCAACATAGTCTAATCTGAAAGGGGTAACATATAAGCGTACTCTATGTACAACATCTTATGTCAATAAATGATGAAATAAGTATGACACTTAAGGAATCAAATACCCCAGATAAATTTTGATTTATAATTATGAAACATTTTTATGTGATTCAAAAGAAGATCAGGATCACAAAATTTGAGGATAACGAGGGATGATCAAGAATTACCTGGAATTTGTTTATAATTCGGATAAATTTCATATCTTTCTCATCAAAATTATACCTGGGCAAAAATTGATGTTTCGTCTTACCATTGATTTGATGACAGTCAAAACCATCTCATGACGCCTTAAATAACCATCATTACGTCATAGTGGCGCAACTCATAAAGTCACGTACGTTGAAATTTTATACACTTAAGTGTCTATTGATACACTTAAGTGTCTAATATAATAATGGATTTTGTTTTAAATTTGCCGTATCATTGTGTAAAACCCGAAAAATGTCATTTTAAATTTCAAGCCATTTGATTTTTGTGCAATCAGGTTTCAACGGTTTGTAGTTGCAACGTTTATTTATTCGAAAATGTCGACATTAAGGCGTCCAGAAAACGGCACATTTACAAACATTTGGCAACAGTTCGTATAGTATCCTTCAGAAACATCTAATCTGACAAAAGAAACCAGACACACGTATCTTGTTAGTCAAACAAAAGTCTTTGAGTGGTTTAGATGAACTTTAGACAGTTGGACTAATCTTTAAAGATAATACATACACAGCGTACTCTCTATCGTCAACTGTAACTTCCGCTTGCGAGCGAGCTGTACACGGAAAACGCCACAGTAGAATGAAAATCAAGTACATGTATAATATTTCAATACAGAACAACTAGAGAATAAATTATATTTTTGTAAGTAGAACTTAGATGAAATACATTTTCCAGCCTATATCCTGCAGTAAAAGTCTCTTTTTCTTTTAACAAATGCGATTTTTCACCACAATTTTTCTAGAAATGTCCTTTTTGTTGACATCAAACAACGATTTCAAAAGCTTACCATGTAATATACTAGTACGACAAAATCCAAAGAGAGATGACAAAAGGCGGTTTACGTGTGAAATAGCGCAAGTAAAACTACATTGATGTGAGATGTATGCGAATGCAGTTCATGTCTAAATTTGGAATGACCTTGCACACAAAAAATGAGTATTTAAAACAATTCAAATATGATTTGCAAGAAAGGTTTTAACCAGTTGCTTCCATATAAAGGACACGTATCATCACGTATGATCACATGTTAAACAAACCAAACAGAAATGTGTGGCATGTAACCTTACTTTTCAACATAAAAGCAGTTTAGACCGCCATAAAAAGACTAAACAAGATGACGTCAAATATGATTCCGACGAATTGGAGCAACAATTCACCAACAAAAATCACCTCAGAGATCACGAGAAAGTCGTTCACTGTGGCCGGAAGCTTCACTGTGATAAGTGTAACAAGGTTTATAAATGGAAGTCAGGTCTTTGTTATCATACGTAAACTGCACACAACTGAATAACTCTTTTGATTTTTCAAGAGCCTACTGGTTTCCTAGCAGTTTCCAACACAAAAGACACCTTTTATCAAATAAAATAAAAATCTGTCTACGGACGAGTACAAAACTTTAATAGAACAAATTTAAGTACTTGTCGAGCATAACCATGTTTTCAATGTTGCTCTTTTTCATTACTTTTTAAATGAGAATAACAGCGTGAATGTTACATCTTTTCTCACTTTATTCAAAACTTCACTACCTTTTTTATTTTGAATATAATTCAATACCAGTAAGAAAAGTAAACTTGATTTTATCAAAGAAATACATGTAGAACTTCCCAACCATTTCTGTGTTGTGTGCAAATATATTTTTTAAAGTATTGATTTAACTGGACTGGGGACTCTCCTTTATAGCACATGAGCATATGACACAGTGAATTACAGTAAATTGTTGAGCATAGATCAATTTCTTACGTCAGTCACAATTATGCGAATTTCATGTAAAAATGTTTAAGAATTAAAAAAATCACGAATACACAATATAAACTTTTACAAATTCAAGTTCATGAATTGTTGATTTTAACAACACTTACTGACAATTCATAGTCCTTGAAATCTCATAAATTCAATTATTCAACTTCATGATATCACGATTTCAACATCTCATATATTTTTGTTCAATGAGCGAAGATGAAGGCGTGAATTTCTAAACTAGATGAAATTTAAGTTTTCGTTAATTAATGTTTTCTTCAGTCTTCAGTAATAACATATTCCTGAATCAAAGGCACCTGATTCCTATTGAAACATTTTATCTGGCATTAATAAAGAAAAAAATACCTTTCTGGATTTCGCCTTGTTGATATAAGCACACAAGACTTTTACAAGGCCTTGGGTTTATTATCAGGTCGTATTACCTTAGGCCCTTTTGGATCGAGATCCTGGAATTCGCCAACAATTTCGGCCTCTAGACTTCCGATAGATCTTGGACAGAAGTCACCGGATTTGGCAAAAGGTGTTATCTGAATTTTCCTCTTTATGTTTGTTAACAATCCCTCAAACATTACATGCGGGATTCATTTGATAAAAATCTTCCATATGAAGGGAACTAATTCAATCGAACCTCATAGAGTAACATCTATCACGGTAGAGATCAATTGAGATGAAGTTTTCCTTTCTATCTACCTTTATTTCACAGACAGTTTTCTCAACGACATCTTCAAACGTTTCAGACTTTACGTAATTTGACGGCAGAATTATATTTAAAATATCACTTTTTGATCCGTGATCTTGCCTCTTTCATTATGTCCTTCAGCAATTGAAGTAATTTTAATGGAAAATCTGTTTTCGACCGAACACCTATCTTTGACTACTGTCCATCATAAGATAAAGCAGGAACATATACTCCCATTCTAAAACAATCGTAAAGGGCCTTGTCAATCATTTCCCTCAATGTCGATGAAGTCAAGCTGTAACCTTTTAATGCAAACGCCACAGGAATTTCATATTGCCTTTCCCTTTCGTGTATTCTGTCTAAGTCTGAAATCAAAAACAGTTGAACTTTACTCGCTAAATGTATCTGTAAGTCATTAGCTTCTTTTAGCATCTCTTCTCATGTAAATACGTCATAACCCCCAATGGTGACGGGTTATTTTTGCTCTGATTGCCAGTTTGCTTATGTTTGTTTCTTCCAACATCAATTTCATTTTCACATTGTTCAGCGTGTTGACAACATTTTGTCACTTTCACTGATGGTATTTCGGCAATAAACTTTACTTATTCACTGCAATAGGTTTTCATCTTTTCAATTAAAGTTTTATTTCCCGAAGGCAGTCTTGTCATAATGAAGGGTTATCATCCCCATAAAATGTCTTGATTCAATAGTTAATTTCTGTCCGCAATATCTCGTCAAATGGCGCTTCGAAAAATGTAGAACTCTCAGAACTGTAGCAAACAAACATCAGTAGATTTACCTTTAAGACATACATTTCCATTAGGACTTGTGATATAAATATCAGGGCATTTCATAGTACACAGGCGTCGTATACTCTTTTCCTGGATATGGACATTTGATTTTCACTGCATATCGGATATCTACGTCATCCTTTTCACAATTGTTGCCATCTGGGCTGACCAAAATCATTATTTAACCATTGTGTCTGACGATTTTACATCCTTCTACAACGAAATTTGTGCCAGGCAGATTTAGATCAGCATTGATTTCATTATTTATTCCGTATTGCATCCGTTCAATGGCTTCTTTTGAAGGCAGTGGGTTTTTCAATTCCGTTGATTACGTGTTCAAAATGTTGTTTTTGTCATTTTAAAACCACTGAGTTCAATAGCACAATGACAAGTGCTGCCAATAACACGAGCTGCTTTTCTTACCGTATGCCAAGGTTCAGTCCGTTGCCTAACTGTTGACGTCTAAATGTTATGTGAAGACATTTCACATTTTCAGGACCTGTAAGACAAATACAGTTCCATGGTGAAGAAAGGTCACAATAAGAAACTTGCGTGTATACGTGATTTCCCTTTTTAGCCATTTCGTTTCTGTTGAATTCAGAAGCTTCGGCAATACTGTCAATAACTTTCTGATCAAGTTTTACAATTGTGGTAAAATCACATGTGAATTGGGAAATATTTTAGAAATTTTACTCAAAACTACCAGATTTTAAGCAAGAGGCGATAAAAAATGGCTTATTAATTAGTTTTTGACACATAAAACAAGACGCAAGGCAAGCTTAATTATGAAAGTTTTATTTAGCACCTAAAACTCACTTTTTAAAGGTGAAAATTATCATTTTTGACGTCTGTCTTTGTAGTATATACAAAAGTTTTCTGACAGTTATTACAAGAACTCCTGGCAAGTTATCATAAGAACTCCATCCTTCGTCTAACAGTTCCTCCCCCGTGATGTATACCAATCTTACGTTGACATATCAGAGCAAGTAGCATTTCTAAATTAATTATCTGCTGGTGGACGGAGAACCCCACCTCTGCTGATACGTCCTCATTGTCTTCTAAAATACTGCAATTATTGTTTGCCAGATTCTTAGCAACATTGGTCTAGTGAAAAGATATTCGTTACTTCCCAATTAGTTTACAGAGTAGTACAATGTATGTTTAAGGCCATATGTAGGTACCCTTCGGTCAGTACATTTTATTTTGAACAACCACGCAGCCCACACTTATATGGAATTTGTAAATCTTGCTGCAAAACAAAAGGTTGGTTTCCTTTACCTTCCAGCATAAACATACCATCTATTACAGCCCCTGCTCCACACCCCACCTCATCCAAAATGGAAAAAATATTGCTCGAACCATTTCACCCAGATAAATAGTTTCACTGAAGCTGCAGTCTACATGTGAGCTGGGATAAACCAATTCAGTAAAAATGCTGTTAAACTCTGTTGCATGCCACAAAAGAAAAATTCAGTAGAATCACTTGCAAGGTCAGCAAAAGCATCTTTACTAGCTTTCGGTAAGTTGACTTCATGCGTTGCAAATAATTGTTATTACGGAAATCATATTAAAAAACAATATAAAATGAAACAACA
Source organism: Ruditapes philippinarum (assembly GCF_026571515.1). Lineage (NCBI taxonomy): Eukaryota > Metazoa > Mollusca > Bivalvia > Venerida > Veneridae > Ruditapes > Ruditapes philippinarum. The sequence goes on along the minus strand of NW_026867111.1, from coordinate 3,642 downwards.
AATAAAAAACCCAGAAACTGATATTTTGACTGTGTGGTCATCATGACAGTCTGACTGACCTTTCAAACTATTTATCTGAAATAAAAATTTGAATGTCGTTGAATCCTTCATTTTTTTTTATTCTCTGATTAAATGAGACACACATAATTTGTTACGTCTAATAACAAATAAGTAAGGTTTCCTTACACTTGACAAAATGTGTTTTGATAGAACTAAAAATCTGAAGGATATTGTTTCATACAAATGTTCTCAAAGGTGTAACATATTGGTTATAATAGGTACAAGATGAAGAAAAAGAAGACGGAGAAGAATAAAAAGAAGAAGGAGGAGGAGAAGGAGAAGAAGAATCTTTATATTGTAAATTAACTCTCAAAAGAGTCATATAGGCCTACATAACAAGATGACGTGGCTGCAAGTATTTCTTTTCTTTCATTACAAATGGTTATCATTCATTAAATATTCAATTTACAAGTTATTTACTTTTCTTTAGAGATTCTACATTCAAATACATAATAGTAAGAAATAATTTATGTATAAATAGTACTTGCAATCTCGGGAGACAGTATTGGCATCTATTACATAGTATCCTTTTAAGTTAAATTTCAAGATAAATGTATACTACAAAAACATGCTTGAAAGTTTACTCCATACACTGATCTATGTAGTACATTTACTAATCTAAGCTGTATGACTTTGATTAATTATGATAGTAATATGACACAAAACATTGGAATTATACAGATAAAACAAATGTTACTTTTAAACTATACATTTGAACGCATATAATGCTTCAAACGTGATACACAAGTAGGATCAGTGTATGAATTTATAGCATTTATAAGCATTGTGTTACTTTGACTATTATACATATAATGCACAAAGAAATGTATCAATAATACATTTATGCACATTTACACGACAACTAATATATACGTACAATACACATATAGAAATACATGTACAATACAATGTATCAATAAACTTCTATGTACGTTTGCATGGCGCTAGCTATTCGTATAAAACATAAAATATTATATAGAACTTTAAATTAAACATTGTATATACACACTGTTCTTACTTTTTATTTGTACATGTGACGAAAAACAAGAACGAAAATACAACAGATGAAAATTACTTCATCAATTTAAGAGTTGCTTTCCTTTGCTTAAAATCTAAATCTAGATTTAAAAGGAATATTTCAACGTTAAACATGTATTAAAAGTTTTAAAAAGTACCGTAAGTCTGCTCCTTATCATTTGATGTGATTTTAAATGCTCCATATGCACTTAAAAGTAATTCAATGTATACAATTAACTGATTGACATACGAAGACGGTTCTTATACAATACCTTTCAAAAACGTTTTTCATAAAAATGGCGTGAGAGGCGTGAGGTTTCATTCTCCAATTTTCACCAGGACTTGATTGGCTTCTTTCTGCTCAAAGTTATCACTGAAACGTGGCATGACTATCATACAATTCCAGAAATACGTGCGCCATCAGCATGTATAAGGCAAGCCATTCAAAATCCTACACTTAAATCAGCGCCAAACTTCTTATTACAAATGAAATGAAGGGTTACTGTATAATTTTTGTTGAAAAACATAGGTAACACTGATATTCATCTTGAATCAAATCGGCGAGTTGTTTAGTTGAATGGCACGTGCATAAAAGTAGCATGAGGTCTACTGTAAATGTATTGGGTCCTGATGGATGAACATTTCACAGAGATATAAACGTAACTATATATGTGTTGCAATATAAAAATAACTCATGACTCTCAGGGTAATATTTCAGTTCTCGGGTTGCTAATTTAATATGCATTATTATTATATGAGACATTTGTTAGTTTTCTATTGTATACCAAACCAACATTTTAATGTATTTTTTCATGATGCATAATTACCTTCATTGATTTTTATCATAACAAAATATACTTTATGCCCAGCTAAAATGTTTACCAAATGAAGACTATCAAGAAGCATACTAATAAAAAAACTGATAGCTTCCAATACAACACAATGAAATGAACAAGAGTGGGCGGCCAGGGGAGAGAACTAGAACATCACGTTTTTAAAGTCTAAACAGATTACTCGCCCCTGAAAAATATTGCGCACAAATATTATTGACCGGGTGATAGTCGGATAAAATAACACCAATTGATATCTCATTAGGCTATGTAGTAAAAAGTTAAAGTGAGGTTTATTAACTTGTATCATAGTTTTAGGACCTTTCTGTTGAAAATGTCAGTAAACGTCATTGAGTTAATTCGTATACATATACATGCATAGTGCGTTAACTGTAGTGCAGGCATTTGTTATTCGCACTCCAGAGCAGACCCATTGATTGGATCTTTTCTTCTGGGGTTTACTTAATGTGACGACAGAAAAATGGATAACGACAGAAATGTCATATTCAGATGCTCGTTCATTGGTTACCTTTTTTCTTGGGTTTCATATTGTGACAACAGGGAACGTGTTTTAGTTTTGCATATGATTCAAAAGTGAAAGAACATCAAAACACGAAACTATCTGATTTATACTTTGGAGATACACCCACTCGTAAAAATCTTGTAGCCTCATGTTTCGATGCGCTTTCTATTACATAGTTTAGAGACATTTCTATTGAAAATGAGTTAAATCGTATACCCACAAATGCACAATGCGTTAACTGGAGTGCAGGTATTTGTTATCCACACTCCAGTTACCACACTGTCACTCTAGGATAAAGATAAAGCGTGCTAGTTGATTGGAGATGTGTGAAGTTGGCGGCCCAGCGGCCAAGCGGCCTGGCGGCGTGAAGTTGGCGGCCCAGCGGCCTGGCGGCGTAATAGTGGCGGCCCAGCGGCCTAGCGGTCTGGCGGCATGAAGTTGGCGGCCCAGCGGCCTGGCGGCGTAATAGTGGCGGCCCAGCGGCCTAGCGGTCTGGCGGCGTAAAGTTGGTGGCCCAGCGGCCTGGCGGCCAAAATTTTTAATGTTGTAGAAATGTTATTTTAACAATAAAACGGCATTTAATGAAGTTTTAAAGATAATTATTGTTATTTAAAGGATATATAAACAGAAAAAATCACTTTCAGAGAACTTTTTTTGGGGTCATTTTTGTGAAGTTGGCGGCCCAGCGGCCTGACGGCAAAAAATTGTAATGTTGTAGAAATGTTATTTTAACAATAAAACGGCATTTAATGCAGTTTTAAAGATAATTATTGTTATTTAAAGGATATATAAAAAGAAACAATCACTTTCAGAGAACATTTTTGTTTTGTCATTTTTGTGAAGTTGGCGGCCCAGCGGCCTGACGGCAAAAAATTTTAATGTTGTAGAAATGTTATTTTATCAATAAAACGGCATTTAATGAAGTTTGAAAGATAATTCTTGTTATTTAAAAGATATATAAAAAGAAAAAATCACTTTCAGAGAACATTTTTATTTTGTCATTTTTGTGAAGTTGGCGGCCGAGCGGCCTGGCGGCCAAAAATTTTAATGTTGTAGAAATGTTATTTTAACAATAAAACGGCATTTAATGAAGTTTTAAGATAATTTATTGTTATTTAAAGATATATAAAAAGAAAAAAATCACTTTCAGAGAACTATTTTATTTTGTCATTTTTGTGAAGTTGGCGGCCCCAGCGGCCTGACGGCCAAAAA